>NW_020273276.1:125492-354081 GCF_003268045.1 Sipha flava
GGGGGTACACACACACGTGCGGATCAGACACCAGCACGCGCGCGCGTATCGAAAACGTAGGAAAAAAAAAAAGAAAAGAAGACATTTCATTCCGTTTTTAGCGCGTCCTCCGACGCAGCGATTCCCAAACCTGTACGGGAAACGGTTCGTGTTCCCCGGTGTCTCCAACCGCGGTTCAACAACGGCCGAGTGTCGTAGCCCGATCGCGACCCAAAGTCACTTTTTATCCATTTTCATATCCCGGTTAGAAACACTGTTTTTCAGTGGTTCTTAAAACGAAATCGATATCCCGATTGCGTCCCACGCGTTTCGAATCAAACAGAATACATCACGCACAGTCCAACGTGTTCGGCGCAAATGGGTTAGTGGGGGGGGGAGGAGGGTCGCTTTCTAATCCCTTAAGGATAAAAAATCCGATGAACCGCAAGGTCGCAACGTATTTGTGCACTGTTATTACGTGTGAGCAAAAGTTCATACAAACCGAAATCGAAAAACTGAAAAACAATAAAAATAATGAGTCTTGAAAATCAACTTGTAACATAGGTAACCTAATTATTACGACCTAAGTGTTTATTAACATTTATTGTATTTTTATTATGAACATATTTTTGTACACATTAATATAATGTTAACGATTGTTCCATAAGATATACATTTTAAAATATAAAATTATTATGTATTGATATCATATTATACTACTGAGTTGTATTAATTATTTTTTACCATTTTTACTAACCATTTTGTACAATATTATAATAGCTATAATTATAATTATATTGTACGTAGATGCGTTATTTTTGTGAACCAATGTGTGTTCGGGCGCAATAGGGTCACCTATGTTTGGGCCGCAATCGAGTGTCACCGATAGTAAACCTGATTTTTTTAATTGTTAATATATAATATAATCAATATTATCTATTGAAAAACCGGGAGTAGCCGAATTGGTTCCTGTTTAAGTACAGGTAAAATAGTGACAATTTTAATTTTTAATACAATTTACCTACATTATTAAAAATTAAAATCCAATGGACCAGTGCATAGAGAATAAAAAACAAAATTTTAAAAGCTATATGTATGATATATAGACACAATTATTATATCGATAAGATTAAGTATAAAAATATAATACACTATAGATTACTAGAGACTAGCAAATTATCGATATTAAGATAACGATTGAAACTTTAAACAGCATTCAGAGACTAAATTATATTAAATTTCGAAGGAAACTTACTGGCAAACAGGAAAGAAGTAACAAATATTTGGAAAATTGTATGACTGACTACATTCATAAAAAAAATTACAAGATTTGAATATTTAAAGAAAGTTAGCTTCAAAATTATAAATCAATTGTTTTAAATTGTATTTATTATATTTTATAATTTGTATTTAAAGTGACGATAAGTTGACTTCCAAATTAACGATTTAAAATTGTGGATATTTTATCATTTTTTTTAACATACATTAATACATATTTTCAACTAAGCCTACTTTAAAGTTGACAGTCCTAAGCCTGTAAAATTGAGAAGGAATATGTGCGTAATTAAACGGGAACCAATTCGGTTATACCTAATAAAATAACTTTTTCAAACGGAAACCAATTCGGCATGTGAGTTTGGAGCTCGGGAACCAATTCGGTACCAGCCGAAAAACCAATACACAAAAAATAAAAAAATAAATTAAACAAAAAATTACTAATCTCAATTTTCATATACGTTTTGTGGAAGCCTCGAGATTCGGAACCTTTATGTTTGTGGAACCACAGATATGTATAATATTTTAAATTATTATAATTTCAATATTCGTCGCTTAAGAAGTAACACCGCCTTTAATTTGTCTATTTAATTTTTTCAGATTTCAATATCCAAATTTCGGATTTACGGATCACAATAATCAAATTTTGGTTTTGACGTTATCGAATACTGTAGAATAATTAAAAAATAAATGTATTACAAAATATGTGTGGTTATCAAAACCATTTATCATAAGTCATACACAACAGAGTACTAATTTGACTGTTCAAAATTCAGATTTTTTCCATCATCCCATACCACACCGATTTTAATCTTATATACAAATCATATGGGCACGCGGCGTACGCTCGTAATTACATAAATTTTGTACCGCTATCGAACCGTTGTCACGCCTTCACGAAAAACGGTGATTATTTATAGAAAACGAACACGAAACGTCATGAATACGAATCATCAATGTCACGATTGTTGTAATTGCACTTGCTGTGCAAGCACACCTGTCACTCCTGTACACCTCCGCGGCCGTTTCGCAACCACAATGACTGCCGCGGCGAGCCCAGCCACAACGGCGACACTCTCGAGCGCATTTGTTTCGAAGTTCAAGGGCGGCTGAAATCGTTTTCCTGTCGGTTTCTCCTGTTCGAAATCAAAATTGTACAGTTTTCGCCCGAACAAATTATTTTAAATACGTTTCCCCGACACGTTATTTTCTCGTCATGTTCCTCTCTCGCCGAGTCGATAATTTTACTGAATCGGATTCAATACGCAACCGATCATTGCGGATTATACTTTCACGCGTGTAAAATCGATTTAATATCATTCACTGAGCTAAATTAATAAAAAAATAAAGCTAAACTATCGTACAGATAAACACAATATGCCTATGTTGTACCATGTATATATCTTTAATTGTTTACAATTAGTAGGCGGATTGGTTTTCACATGGGAAAGGATTTGATTTCGACAGTTTACGTATTTGATCATTACTACTATTAAGTAACTCTAGTAACACGATTAACGGTATGAATAACAAAACTATTTGGTTTTCCAGCATGCAGAATCTTGAACTTAATTATTAAATGTTGTTCAATAAGTCTTTATGCATTGCAAATAATCAAAATACATGTATGCAAGGTGCAATTAAGACATTCTCAATACGGTAATTTTGTTTCTGATTACAGTGAATTTATTATTTAGGTATTTAAATAAAATAAAAAAAAAAACACAGATTTTATTATTATTTATTATCAAGGACTCCATTAAAATATGAAGGATTCTAATTTTATTAGGATAAGTACCTATGAATTAAATATTATTTTATTTTCAATTTATTCCAAAATGTAGATGTAAGGAAAACGAAACATGTGTTCAGGGACGTTTTTGTGTACTGTAGATAAGTTCTACACGCCTACGAATCATAAGTGTGTTTTGCATTTAGCTCGGAAAAGCATATTCTTGTACTATTTATAAATGATAATGCACCCAAGGTGCACGACTTTTTTTTTTTAACTTCAAACTGTATCATTATTTTACTTTATTTTATCAAGCGACCTGTTTTTCTTTCACTCGTTACCGTAAGCTAATGTGGTCTATATCGGAATGGAAAGCCGAAGGTAATCGGAATGAATCTTTAATAAGTAGGAAATGAATGGAAAACAAACGATTGCAGTGGTAACATGAAATGCTCATAAACAAATTATAGGCCTATGATCGAAGGCCGCGATACCTGTTGTAAAAAGGTAGAAACATTGCGTTGCGTTTATAAAATACTAGCCGACCCGTCACAGCTTCGCCCGTGATTGGTTGTTTATTTTGCCTTCGGACCATGATATGTAGAATTTTTTATTCAAATATTATTGTTTAATGTGATCGGCAAGTAAATATAAAAAAACGGTTAATGAAAACGGATTGAAATTTTTCTAGCGTTATAAATGATAAAAATAAATACAGATAAAAAAAATAATTTATGGTTGATAAAGAATTTGATTGAAGTTGATGAAGAAAAAAAAAAGAATTAATAAGAATTTTATAAGACTTCTGAGTATATGATGTTTTTTGTTGTATTTCCTGTTGAAATTAAAATCATAAGATGATTCGGGTCCCCAGTTCGAGAAAATGCCACGTATAAAATAGTAAATGGTTTTTTAAATTGTCCCGAATTACTCAGCTGCTTAAATTTTAATGTTCCTCATTGTCGTACTAGATCTGCAAATACTTTTTATATTCCATTACAAAGAACTAATTACGCACTTTGTTCACCTATTAATAGATTAATGAAAATAACTAATGACGTCCAAATAGATCTATTTAGTTTTCCTTCTTTTGAATGTTTTTGTAACTTTATTGCGTATCTGTGAACTATTTCTGTCACTTATATTGTTATTGTCCTTATTATATTTTTATATTGTTTTATAGCTTTTAATATTATTATTTTTTATTTATACTATACATTTACTGTATTTCTTTTATTAGATTTAAGTCACAAATTGTTATTAAATTTAAAAAAATTGTAATTGGGTCTTACCCGTTTAAATTAATAAATAAATAAATAAATAAATAAGTAATTGCCCATGTGAAAAGCACTCTGTACGAAGATCTACGCCAACGTACTTGAATGTTTGACCTTGCGCTTTGTTTATGGTAATGGCAAGAGATACTTTAACCGGGAATTGAAGCCGTTTGAAAGAAAACGGCAAGTCAGAGGTAATCATGGGAATTCTTGGAATAAATGCAATTTCTCCTTTCGCTGGCCCTGTAAGAATTACGGCTTCTATAATATTATTTCGCAACGATTTTATTTGTAATCTTGTACCGTTACATAAGTTCGGTGATTGAAGATTACGTAATAATGTAATTGGAGCACCAATTTTTAATTTTAGCTTATGAGAAGGAAATCCCGAAGGAGAAAGAGAATTGAGAAATTCTTGTGGATAATGAATAGCATCATCTGTTGATGTAACTGTATCAATAGATAAATATCCACGTGAGTGTCCATCGAATTTTAGAAGGATGATATCATTAATTTCTCCTGCTGTTAAATTTCTCGGAGAGATAATAGCTCTTTCACATAACCACTGATAAGATTTATCAGACAGATTAAAAATGTCAGGATAAACTGTAGAAATTAACTCTTCCGCTTCTCATCCGTCCAATCGTGTGATTGACAGAAATGTAACCATTTTCATTTTCTAAAGTTCCATTTCCGATTTTCAACAACTGTGCTGGAAAAATATCGTCCCCTCCGCATAAATAAACTCTCATGTTTGTTCGCAAATAAAGTATTTCAACATAGTTCCATATAGGGGAAGATTTTAAGCAAGCATTAACGACATCAGCTCGAGTACCTTTAGGGATTACTGGTAAGGTTTGACGGAAATCACCAGTGAAAACAAATGTTATGCCACCCATAAACTTATTATTACACCTTTCAGAAATCATTTTTACCATCATATCTACGGCGAATTGGCTGAATAATGTTTTGCAATAATGTAGATAATTTAGACTTGTTTCTCTAACCATAAACCTATAAGAATAAAATTGCATGCAGGAGACAGTTTTTGTTCGATTTTGGTTATTTTTCTGTAAAATATTAATGTGATAACCGTCTTCGCCTCTAGTATACATCAATGGATATTGCAGTGCATCACAAGATCTATTCAATTCGGAAACTCGACTCAAGTGTCCATTCCGACCGTGCAGAACTATATCTCTAGGACCTTTATCTTCATTAACTAATAATACAGCTACTTCATCGATGGTTGGTGCATTATATTGACCTCTGTGTTCATCTTGAGGAACTTTGTCAGCATGAATAATTAACTTAAAGTTTTGCAGCTCATCAAAAGACCTCGACTTCAGATTAGATCTGAAGCTCTGTATGAGGTGATTATTTTCACGCAAAACTGTTTGCAATGATTCAATGAGACCTCTTTTTAAATTTGGAATCATATTTGTTCGAATAGATATTTGATCCGACTCTGACATAAAATATATTTGTAAAAATTTAGAATTATTTCCAATTTCGGGTAATAAACTACCTATTAAATGATGCACTTGACCCTGAATTTGAAAAGAGGGCATGAAGTTCCCTTCAGCTATTTCGTTTGCTCCAAACGATGTCATTTGAAACAGAGTATTATACCGTCTAGAATTATCAAAGAAATGTTTTGATAGAGAGTGAGAATTATCAATTAAACTTTTAATTAGGTCTGGAAGATCCTCAAATTGGTGTAAAACAACTTTACCGTCAGCGTAGCAAAGTCCATGGGTTTCATCTTTCCATTTTTTTGCATGGCACTTAGGACATAATATAGTCATTCGTCCAATTTGAAGCGCTTTAATATTTAAATAATCAATCTCGGATTGATAATATAGGTACACGCACAATATAGGTACAATTGTTTTTAATTTTTTACTTTATTTTTAACTTTTATGAACTTTTTTACTGACAAAAGTGGTACTAAAACCTTCAGCAGAGTGTCGGGTTTCAGCCAAAAAAAATTTCAGCCAAATCGGTTCAGTAGTTTTCTCGGTTAGCGCGGTTGAAGAAAAACCCTTACAATTTTATATATAGTATAGATAGATAGATGGATTATTTTTTTTTTCAAAAAATCATCTTTCCATCTTACAAATAAACTTTGATATTGTCCCCGACAAAGATTTTTCATGCATACAATGAAACATACAATTTTATTTGCTTTTGTGATTTTTTGTAACAAATATTCGGATGTAATAATCAACTAAAAGTACAAATTTTTTTTTATCTTTGGTCTCATAACAACTCCGGGATATATCTTGTTTTTTTTATGAAAATATAATCACAATTTGTTAGCATAGGTTATAGTATCGAACACTGTAAGCCTGTATTACCTATTTATACTTACATTTCTAATGATATGAACCCTCCTACTACGTCTTATACAGTACACGATTAGATGCTAAATCTTTATTGATAAGTGACAAGACGCATTTTCTCTCGCCTTGTTAACGAACCGTTTTATTGACGGCATCGAAGTGTTTAAAGTAGATCTTTCAATTTAAACTTCAAATTATAGTAAAACAACTCAACGTAATACGACAATGGGTTGTATACTTTTTACTTAACATCGACGATTTACTAAGATTTTTGTGTGTATTACTCAACAGCAGAAAATGGTCTAATGTATATTGTTGCCACAATCAATTAACATACAACACAAAATCTTATAAGGAGTACGTGACGTTGTTACCAAACAGTGACACTTGTAATAATTATTTGAATACATCAGTAATGATTTTTACATTACAAACAGTATCAATAAAAAACACTTTTGAATTAAAAATTATCAATTTATTTATATGGATACACTTACCAATTTTTTTACTAAAATAAACTGAAAATTTTGATAACAGATTAAAATCTACCGAGCTCAAAACATATACAGAATTAGTTTCTCCTCGAAAATTAAGATAACCAATCAATATTTGTATGAGATCCACCGGTAAAAGGCAATAGGAACTAAGTGAAATATAACTACTATGTGATAACTGACAGTTGAAGGATTCGATAGCTTGTGTTCCTTTAACTATTTAGTAATGAAATATTTAATTTATAAATTTCGGTACAAGCAAAATTTAAGAACAAAAATTTTAAACAGGTAATGACTGAATGTTTTTTTTAAAATAAAAGTAACTAATTATAAATTTTAGTTGATGTGACTTTATTGTTGCCTTGGATATTCTATTATAGGTAATGTTTGATAACCTTCGATTAGTGAATTCTTAACAAACAATTTGCAAGTGGCCAGAACTCAAATTCGAACTGTATTTATTTGTTGACTAAATTATTATTATATTACTAGCTGACTCAACAAACGTTGTTTTGTCATATAAACTATTTCTAAAGAATATTTTTCTAGAAAAAAATAACTAATTTAATATAATTGTGTAAAGATGTGGTATATAAGTGGAAAAGGTATGGAGTGCTGTGAACGGTGAGGGAATATAAAAATGAAAAAACATCAAACATTTACTTTTTTAATAATTTATTAAAATTGATCCTTTAAAATTATATATATATCACTAATTATGACAATATTAGTAAAAAACAATATCTATCTCTTAATGCAACAGAGTGAACAATATTTTTTGCTATCCCATCTTTCACCAACACAAACTGGATGGTTCGAGAGCACGCCACGCATAATTAATTACAATTGTATAAATTATAATTGTTCGTGTGAAAAATATGATGTGCTCAATTCTAAGCCACAGACAGATATCGTTTGACCTTGAGACTTATTGGTAGTCATTGCAAATGTCAATATAATTGAAAATTGAAGGCGTTTAAATTGTATTGACACATCTGTGGGTGTAATAGGGATTCAGGGTAATAATAGATTTTCACCTCGGAATTTGCCATTTAAAATTATGGCTTCGATAACATTTTTATTAATTTTTTAATGACTAATCGCGTGCCGTTGCACAACCGTGGTGGGTTCAAATTACGAAGTAAAATAACCGGAGATCCAACCTTCAGTTGTAAATTATACGGAGTTATACGGTGGCTTGTCTAGTAAATCCGATGAGTTTAAAAACTATATGTTGGATAATTTACAGCTTCAGTAGTATCGCAAATTGTATCAATAGATTTGAATGACACCAAGTCTCCTGATAAAAAAATGTTGTATTTGGATAAATATTGGATTCAATTCATTGACGTTCACATTTTTTGCTACTAAAATTGCTCTTTCTGCCAGCCACTCATAATTTGTGTATTGTCTGTGTACATTGGGAAATATCTGGTCAATGAGAGCATTTTGCAAATAAATGATTGTGCAGAAATCGGTCGGTAGTTGTATGCTTCCCGTTTTATCTGTAATAACTTTCCCATCACTGATATCTAACAATTATTTTGAGAACCTTCCGCACGCAGCTTTTTTTGATTGAATCGCAAGTATCGAAATCGTTCGTTTTCTATCTTTATATACATTTCGACCATGAATTGTTGACAAAACTCATGACATCGAGAATAACTTTGTCCTAATCATCAACCGATATGCATAATAATTTTTCGAACTAACATTCTTATTTGTTTTGGCACCTGTTGCGGGATCTTTTTGTTTAATATTTATGCAATACCCGTAATTTATTACCAAAAATAAAATTAATAGTTTTTAAATAGTTTTATTTAATAATTCATTTTCAATTGCGCAATTATCGACCGGGTTAGGTTAACTATGATTTATTAAACAATAGCACTTTTCCAACATTTTTTTCCATAAAAACCTTCTCCTGGTAATTACGAACAATTAAAAAAAATTTGAGCCAAATCGGCCCAGATGTTTTCAATTGATGAAATGTTTTACATTTTTGGCTCCATTTATATATATATATATATATATATATATATAGATAACTAATAACTAATTATTTATTAACTTTATCGGACGAAATTTACGCCTAAAACCTTTTCTGTGATGTCCTCTTTAATTTAAAAAAAACTGCACGACGATTCAATAAGTAGTTTCAGAGTTTATCCCGAACAAAAAAAAGCGACTTCATTTTATATAGTAGTATAGATATAGATAGATTACCGTAGCACGACTATTAGTGCCATTGACACGAGCCTTGATTTCAAAAAAAATTCTACGGTCTCTAATTATTGCAAAACAAACCACTAACCACGCATTAATTTACGTAAAAATATCTGTTGAGAAGATTAAATATTTTGTTGATTTTTTTTTCCCCGAACTATTAAGTCATTAATATCGTATGTGTGATTGAAATGTTTACATAATAATTTAGAGACTTGTAGCGAGGGTTTATTCTTATTTTTTTACATGAATATTATCACTTATTTTCGTTCTTGGATTTCATATATTTTCGATTAATAATAATAAATCGTACTTGCTCGCAAATTGCAAATTACCTATATACGAATGCATAGTTCAATATAAATACAATGATTATATACATATTTTGTACTTTAACCCTTGGAATTATTAGGATCGAAGTTTAATTTTAGCGGGGAGTGGAGAACCTTAACCACGTCGGGTGAAATAGCAAATTCACGTCGGTCCCGATTTTAGGGTCCTGTCGCCAATTAAAATGATTAACAATTTACGGTACACGTCTTATAGCCAATGATAAATCGCCTCGTAGAAACAGTGCATGTTGTGGTCGCAATTCATCTTCATCACTAGATCCGAATTATTTACCGTAAAGTTATTTGTAAATTACATCTGAATAACTTTTGATTAAAAGCGTTTTAGTAAAATTACAAACAGTGGAAGTATCTAACGACTGTACAACGTGCAATGACATTGGATTAAATCGTACATTAGTACCATCACTGACTAAAATCAACAGTGACCTTTTCCCGGTTAATGTACCTTATCGGGTTTCGCAAAACGTAGAGGAAATCATTTTTCCTACTACCATGGAATCACTGCGTTAAAAGCTTCAATTTCATTCAGCTACGTTAGTTAAATATATTATTTCCGAAAGCTTTTCACACGAAATAAAAAAAAATTAAAAATATTCTTTCGAAGCTTTTAAATCCAAGATAATAATCTTTTTATGTAATATTACAATCAATAAAGTGCATCAACACGTACATCTTATTACGTATTAGTATATTGTACAGCTTTTAATTTTTCCCTTTGATGATTGAACAATTTTAATCTTTATCTTAAATACAAAACCATCACATTCACACCATTCACAGTATTGAATTATAAAAATGGTATATTTGGTAAATAATAATTTAATATTGTGTTACACGAATGGTTATTTCAATAACAGTAAATGTTATCGAACGTCTGTGCGTGCACAAATATATACAACAAAAAGTATATTTTTAAAAGAACTTATTAAAATGAGTTTTAAGAAAAATATTAGTTTTCTCAAGAAGCTAAACTTTGGTCTTCAATACAAAAATTACTGATGCATGAGGAAAACATTTAAATAGTTATATTGAAAAAGTTTTTTAAACGCTTTTGGAAAAAAAATACTAAAGCTTTTCCTGTGGATCCTTATGCAGTCGAAATTATGGAACTTATTTTGATTTATTTCTTCACTCAAGTGTAATAAACTTGATCACTACATTTTTAAGTAAAATAATAATTTATAGTTTACTATCAAAAATGTATAAGAGTTATGTAGTTTTATGTAGTTTTTCATAAAACCATAAAATGTTTTGTTTTATATAATTTACTTACTTTTGCTGTACAATGTTTGTATTGGAATTTATTGTATATTATATTCTACACATATTTATATTTGTTGAATTTAATTTAGGTATGTGAAGGAAATGTAAGAAAAATTCTCATATGGAAAACTTATATTAAAATATGTTAATAATGTAAATCATTTTAATTAAATTATTTTTAAGCATTAGTTTAAAAATAAATATGTTAATAATCCTTTTCAAAAATTAAAAACTTTAAGTACATCTACACATATTTGGCTCTATTATATTATATTTGAATACGCTATCGCTGACATTACTGGCAGGGTAGTCATACATAACACATTAAAATTTAATATTAATAACAAATTTGGATGGGGTAAATTCATTTAACTTAATAATTCCAATATTCTTAAACATGTATTTATTGTTTATGAGCAATTCAAAGTGGTCGAACGTAATATGGTTATTTATTTTTGTGATAATATTCAATATTTTGGTGAGGGAGGGAAGATTCACAGAGTAGTCAAGTATCTGACTACCCCGACTACCCTACCCTAACTACCCTGTGCGCATGCTTATGATGATTATAATTACTTGTTATTTTCATTATAGAAAATATATACTCTATAATGTGGAAAATGTTAAAATATATTAAATAATTTAAGTTGTGTATATTTTTTTTTATGGAATTCAACGAACATTTATTGAGATAACAAAAATTAGAACTCATATTTTTAAAATTGTAAATGTATTGGTTTATTATTTTATTAGTTTAGCATTCTAGTTTTATTATTTTTGCAGTGTTATGAGTGAAAATATACAACGCTAAAAACATATAATAATTACATTTTTTTATTGGTTACTAGTTATGGAGCACAATGAATTGGAAATTATATTCTTAATATTAATTGGAAAACTAACTGTGTGGTTACATATATTTATGTGATCAATATTAGTAGAGTGTGTGCGCCGTTTGGTGTTTTCAGTTTGTTCACTTATCGATATAATGTCGAATTATTCAACAATGCTTTGATCAACTGTTTATAATAATACAGATTATAGTTTACTGTAATCATACATGAGTGTCTGTCTTATCATTGTTGTTTGCATTTGTTGTATCGTCTATCGTATATTACCGTAGTGATTGTGCCAATGCAGTATAAGAAAAATAACACTATTATAGTATGAGAAAATCATAGCATGTATTGTTGTGAGTCATTTGAGTATTTTTCTCAATAAATTATTCAAAAATTCACAGTAATTGTATCACGCTATTGGGTGGTGACCGATCATGTGGCGTATAGATAGGGAAATAAATGAACTTGAAAACAAAAATAAGTTAACAGTTGTTTTCGGATAATTTAATTTTGTTAGTACAATTAAAATAAAGTCAGCGATCAATCCAATCTTAATACGAATGCATAAAAATCAATAGCTTTATAATAGGTCCAATACTATCAGATATACATACATATGCATTAAATTATGTTTGAATATAATATGTATTTAAAAACATCGTAAAGATTTAATTTCTAAACCCATAGAAGACGTTCGATTAAATATTATTTAATTTTATAGGACCCTTGTGTTAAATACTTGATAAACAAAATTAGGATGGAAAATAAACTACCAGTTTTAACTGATAAACCAGCGTGAAAATGTATTCGTTATGCAATAGGACTTAAACCCTTTTTCTTTCGGGTACTAAAAGTGAATTAACTATGTAAAGTAGTATCCTATATTATTTAAAACTGTATTTAGAAGGTATTAAGTCTTTATTTAATGTTTACCTTATAGTTTTTAAAACCGTGTATTTGTTTAAGTTTGGTTTTAGTTCATACATTTTGTAGAAAAAATTTAAAAAAAATTCTAATATAATATCGATAAAATGGAGTTTCAAAAAAACGAAAAAAAAAATCTGTTTCCATCTGTTTTGCTTAAAATAAGTATTTGGAAATTAGTAGATTGGGAAAATGTAATTTTTTTTTAGTAATTATCAGTACATATTTTAATAAATGAATTAATTAAAATTGATGTACAATCTACGAAACTTATTTATTTAGAATTAGTGTATTTTATCGCTTTAACCTATGATAAATACTATCTTACCAACAACTAGTTACCGACAACTCTAACTATAACGTCGATAATCTGTCGTGATCAAAGAAAATAAATTGTTCCTAGTGGTGTCATGAAGTACATAACACACAGACTGCTTTAATTTTGGTGGATTTTCTATAGTCGTCTAAGGCAATTCATCGACTTCAATACACTGTGATTACTAGCGTGTAAATTAACGCAAAAACAGTATTTTTAGTTATCCTTAGATCAATACTACGAAACTCAAAATATTTTGAATTCGATATTGTGAGCTATGATACGTTCTATAGATTTTCTTGTGCTAAAGATGAAAAATCTTGAACGTCAATAAAATTATATTGATTATAATAGATTTATATTTTAAAATTTGAAATAATTGTTAATTTTTAATATTCTACACTATGAATCTCATGTCTATTTAATACATATCCTTTAGGATAAATTAAATCAGGTTGCGGTGTGTTCATGTGCTCGAAGAAATTTTTGTTACCATTATTGTGTATGTTAAGTTATTCGCCAATTTTTTTATTGTTCACATTAATTGTAGTTAGTGATGTGCGCATTATATTGTTTTTTCTTTTTGTAATTAAATTAATTTAATTTTCATTTATTATTAAAATTCCATGTATAACGTCCTCCGACTAATAACGTGGTTGATATTTATCACGTGTCGTTTAAAATTGTTTATTGTTTTAATTATGTTGAAATGGATTTATTGATTTTTGATTATGTATTATAATATTTATATTAAAAAATAATAATAATTTATGGTTGTACATATATAATTCTAGATCCATAAATTATTTTTAGAAATCAGAAACTCTGACGCTCGTAGAGTATGATTTTTTCTTATTTGTTTTAATTTTAATTGTACTTAAATTGATTAAGTATTTGTTATAATCAAATAATTTCTCTAAACCATGTTCTACTGATATAATTTAAAAACGATTACACGGAATATCACTTTTTTATTGTATGGTGTATGTGATTCTCAACGTCGGATTCTGTTTTTATTCAAAAATATATGGTTTTATGGAAACTTATCACTATTGTCTTAAAATAGCACTCACCCAATTCCAAAATAGTTTCTAACAAGGTTTTCAATATAATAATTAAAAATTATCTTACAGATATATAAGTTAAATGTACAGGTATACCAGTGATGATCGAAAGGAAATAAAAATAAGTAAATTGTTTCCCTTTTAGAATTTGATTATTATCATAAACATTTATTTTTATTTTACTTGAATTTAAAAGTTATTCGAGAAATGGGTGTTGAACAGATAATCAAATTATTAAGGAATATAACAGAATGATGTTAAAGTTTAAAACTATTAAAATAAGAAGTAACAATTTTCGGAATATTGAATTACCTAAGATCCTTTTAAACGTTTTTTATTATTGATTCATTTTTTACTTTATTTTCAGATTGGAGTTATCGTTTATTTATTAAACTATTCAAGAATTCATATTTTATTATAAAAAAGCTTAAGTACCTAGAAATATTTATAAATAACAGTAAATATTTTAATTAATAATAAATAATTTTTAAATTAAATTGTTATTTTGGAGATTGTTTTCAATCATATTTTATTGGAAACTCAGTGTAAACAATAAATCGTATTTACTCAGCGTTAGATATAACATTCCAATTGAAAGGTTATTGATTATAATTTATTAGTCTTATTCAAATACAATATTGAATACGGTTAGGTCAATTCTTTAGAACTATTTAATGGCTATGTAATTATTTTTGATTTTATTATAACTTTATTTAAAAATATTAAAAGTGTAAACATTTTAAAGATATGTTATTAAAGTTACGATGTCAACAATAATGAGATTGTTACATTTTCAATAAGCTGAAGACTTATGTACTTTAAAACATATAATTTTAACAATATTTTATAAAAGTTTTCAATATTTTAATTATATTATTGTATTTATTAATATTATTGGTTACATAAATGATAATTTTTTGTCGTCAAATTTTCCGGCCGATATGATCAGATATGTTTCTGTAATTTTTATTTGTAATTATTAAGCAAAGTACTCTATAAATAAAAATAATCAAAGTATTTTCTTTATTTAAAATCAGGATATTCTAGATGTTATAAGAATATGATTGTCAGGTCGTATTATAAAGTTATGCGTTTAAAAACATAAAATTACTAATTAATATTTGAATATAGACGATTTTAATTTGTATTTGCTGAGATTGCCGGAAGGCCTTTAAATATTTTCGGAGTTTTATTAAAATTACTAAGAAAATCGAAAATGTTTTTCTTAATTATTTTCAGTTTTAGCTGTAAATACTTTTTGGTCCTTATTAATTAATAAAAATAAACTGATATATTATTATTATTATTAATGTTATTTTTAGTTAAATATTTCGATGCCAATTCTATAAATTATCAACCGTCCATTGTTGGAGTCTATACCTATTATTATTTTTGAATTTTAATTTGAATAATACATTTCAATATTATAGTAGTTTTACTATTATTTTATCCATAAAAACGTTAAATCATAACCATTCATTATTAACACCAAATAATGGACTCGTTACACGCGGTATAATAGAATGTGCTATAATGAGCTTATGTCAAGAGCAGGAGTTTGAATTAACAGTAATGCTATGAATTTGACAGAAACTGTCAGTTCAAATCATATCATTCGATTGAATTCCTTTACTATTCGACCGTCGTCACTGTCGTCTCACCAGAAACTTGCACACTTGTATTTTTCCCCGATACGCCGCCTGTCCGTCCGTCTCTCTTACCTATCACCCTTAAACTTTCTACTTGCCACTCTAATAGGCGCACAGCTGTCAACAACGTTTTAGTCGCGTTGAAAAGTCACTGTCACACGGCTCGTAAAACGAAGAAAAATATAAAAGAGGAGAACCAAAAAGTCGCTTAACGAGTTTAGAATGTCACAATACGATCGACTTTTGGGGCCAGTCCAACCGGAGTGTTTTTCCACCCCACTGCAGGCTACTTTCCTTCCCATCGCGGATCGATAGTATAAATAATCACCCGGACGTCGCTAATAATAAGCAGTTATATATATATTATTTCTCTTTAGTCTTAGAAGTCACTGTTTATTGGCTAATGTTTAAATCTAATAACGCAGAACCCCAGGATTGACGGCAATGATTGCGCGCATTTCTTTTGGGCTATTTTTCAGCTTTTTGGAAAAATTCCACATATGCCAGTCAATAAATAAGAGCTGTGCTCCTATTTTGTTAGTTGACAGAATCTGCACAGCAAATATAATTTTGTGTGACAGATTTTGATATTAAAATTATAATTTGTTGTACTATTTAGCGTACTTGAATACAATTTACTAACTAATAACATCGGTATTAATTTGTTAATTTATCATATGTGATAAGCTGAGTTACTTCATTCGTCAAATACTTATGAGTTATGTTAAAAGAATTGATAATATTTCTATAATACTCGTAACATGTTGAAAAGTTTAACGCAACTTTTACTAAGGGTTTTTCATCATAATTTGCGCATTCAATTTGTGTACCTTTTCCGCTCATTTGTTTTATGTTTGACTTATCGTGTATCATTTCAGGCAAATACATTGAAACTAAACAAAGTTATTTATGTTTATATGTTTGAGCAGTAAAATGGTTTTAGTTTGTATAAGTAAAATATCAATTTTTTATAATACATTTATTTATGTATAATAATTAGCAAATGCATAAATAATTATGTGTAGATTACGTGTGCATGCACACTTAAATTTTACAAATAAAACAATTAATTAAACATATTTATATATTGAAATAAACGATGACATAAAAAAATTATACTTATTATTTGATTATAATTTTTAAGAACTATACAAATCGCATGATTTGTCAAATTTTGTGAATTATTATTTAGTATTATTTCCAATTTGTCAGTTCTCATTAACTTCCAAGGTGACCATATTTTATATGACCATTTTTAATGTTGAATATTTATTTATTTTTTCACAGTACGCAGTATTTTTAGTATGATGTAGATGTGCAAGAACCTATGAAGTTATACGATAAATTTCAGATGCTCTATTTATCACCTGGAATATGTAACATTTTTTATGGGTAGTTGAGAATATTTTAACCAAAACTATTCCATCTATTATTTGTTGACTTGAAGTTTGATAGAATTACATATATTTTGAACTTGTTTTCTTATCACATCTACTTTCAAGTGACTTCACAATATTATGACATTCTTTGACGTTATTTTTGAAGATTCCACCAACGGATATTCTAGTAATCAATTGTACGTTACATGGTTTTTCATTTTATACCCTGAGAAGTCTTCTCGTACAGTTTTGATTTTCATGTTAATGACGAGGTCGTTTACAATTTATACGCTTTAGTGATTCACGTATTGTATATTATCTGCATTGACGTGTGCGTAAAGAAGTTTTTTATTTTATGCATGCATACAGCCTAGAATATTATATAGTCTCTCGATGGGTCCATTATGTTCATTGTATGTGTATCAGTAAGTAATATATGTATGTATAAAGAGATAGAGCGAGGGAAATAAGGAGTGTGAGAGGAAGAGAAGTAAGGAGTAAGAGAGAGTGAGAGAGAGAGAGAGAGAGAGAGAGAGAGAGAGAGAGAGAGAGAGAGAGAGAGAGAGAGAGAGAGAATATAAATAAACTAAACGTTGATTTAGATATAAATAAAATATAAAGGTAATGTAGTCGTGCTGTAAATTAAAAAAAAATCTTCTGTTCGTGATATGTGTGGGCTTCCGTTGAATTAGAAAAAAAAACACTAACCTGACTAAAGTAATGTTAACGAGTGACTTAAGTGGCTGAGTATAGTATATTATGAATATTTAAATGTAGGTACTTGTTTTATTGTTAGTTTTCACGCTCTGTTGTTTTTTCTGTAGAGATTAATGCAAGTTTGATGTGCCTAATATATAATACTCAAATTGCGATTACTCTTAATTTGAATTTATTGCAAAATTAACGTTTAATGATTCCTCGATGAATTCATTTTGGTACAGAATATAACATTTGATTCTTTATCATTAATGCTGAAAACATTGAATGAATAGCGAAAAAACTTTTTTTCTTTTTCTTTTATCTACCTGAACTGTAATCAACTGTATACGTTAAATTAAAAATATATTTTAAAAAAACAATAATTTTTATAATATATTGTAGGAAAATTATTGATTTTTATGTATATATTGCATCTATAGTTTTTTTACATTCAAATTAAATGATTGTTTCTGGTTAAATGTGTTTTTATAACTTTTAAATGAGTTGAACTCATAATTTAATCTGTATTTTAATGTTTATTTATTATTGTTTCTCGATAATATGGATTTTGATAGATAAATCACATACATTTTAAAGAGTTTGATTTTTTCGACATTAGAAAAAATAATTCATTGATTTGAGCGATTATACGAATCAACTGATCAATAAATATTTATATTAGTGTACCGATAAAATATCCTATTTTCAGAAAACGATATTCGAATGCCTTGCGTACGACAGCTTTGTGTTCATAACACTTGACTCGAGAATATACTGTTTTTGTAATGTATATAACCTAATCCTGTGGGCATAGAACTTCACTCTCTCCAGTGTGATGTTATGGTTTGAGTGGGCACAGGAGGCGTGGTTGTTATTCACACACTGTATATGTTCAATCCAACTTTGCCAAAGTACGATACGTACGCGTATGCGTGCCGCACGTGTGCCATAGACATAAGAGCAGTAGTTGCAGCTATCTGGGGACCGTCGACATAATGGTTTATCGATCCCAAAGTATTTATTTTTACTGCTGTATGCAATCACTTTCGACCACTTTAATCACTTTTCAGTGTTACAGACTGGGGAGTTTTTACCACGTTATGGGTTCCGATTGTTATTTTTTAAAGATATTGGACAGTATGTCAAAAATCCTAACAACCTTAGCATTTCGTTATAATAGATTAAAAATGTCTATTTCTATGAAAAAAAAAAAAAATTGAGAGATTGGAAAGCTTACAAAAAAAAAAAAAAGGCAAGAATCCTAGATTTAGAGAAACTAAGAGTTCAGGTGAGGTATGGGGATTGTTGTATTCGTTTTTTAAACTTGACACCAATGTAAAATTAATCTTGAAAAACCAATTCTGGGCAAAAGAGGTCCTCTCGATCAGTTTATGATTTCGAAGATGATAGTAAAACCATACTTTTGAATAATTAATTTTTAATGTTATAACATCCGCAAAAAATGAGGCATTTTACATTTTGGAAAATCGAAAATTTCAAGTGCCTATAAATAGCACAAACTACATTAAAATATATTGAAATTATGAGATATCTTTAACTAAAAAACTCATATTGATAAATGAAAATATTTTATTACGACAAAATTTCTTGACATCAAATAAAATAATATGAAAAATCTTGTATCCAATTTTCAAGCCATCAATATAAAAATTGAAAATTTTATAAATTTTTGACTACATAAGTGTAGTAGATTGCAATGAATTTTATCGTTTTGTTAAAATTTTAATTTAAATTTTTTTATGATATACGAGTAAGTTCACTTTATTTTTATTTTACAGTAATACATATGTATGAGAAACTTTATACTGAATTTTCAAAGTTTTTTGTTGAATCAAAATTATTTTATTCAAATTTTAAAAAAAAAAAGATTTTTCTGAATATAATACTTCATATATAAAACGGTTATATAAGCATTCAATGAAAATTTCATGTTTCTACGAATATTATTTTTTAAATAATAATCGTGTACACATACACAAAAAAAAACACATACATTTGATATAACCAATTTATTCTTCGTTTCATTTTGAATCTAAAATAAGGAGCTTCTCCTGTGCATTTTTATTGAATTAATTGTTTGTAGATTGATATTAATAATATCCGAGCTAAAATTTACTAGAGAAACATGTGGAACAATTTATCAGTTTAATATTTATGTTTGTTTTTGTTGAATAGTTTCACTGTTTTAAAAAGAAAAAATTTATTTATTGCATGCTTAATAATTTTTAAGATTTATAAGATCTATTATTACGTTTATAAACAC
The DNA here is from genome assembly GCF_003268045.1 of Sipha flava. Classification (NCBI taxonomy): domain Eukaryota; kingdom Metazoa; phylum Arthropoda; class Insecta; order Hemiptera; family Aphididae; genus Sipha; species Sipha flava. Next base: position 145,591 of record NW_020273276.1, read on the forward strand.
AACGTAAAATTATTTCACACTAAAATTAATTTTGCCAAATTCTATTTATAAACAACTACCGAAAAGTATCAATGAAAGTAAAAATAATTGTATTCAAATTTTTTTTTTAATAATATAATTTTAAATTTTGAATGAAACTATTATTTGTCAACGATATTAATAATATTTTCTGGTACATAAATAACTTTATAAAATTGTATTTAATAAGTTTAACTTCATAAATTTTTTTTTTTTTTTTTTGATTGTGTAATAAATACACAATTATAGATGAGAGCTCAAAAGTCTAGGGCATAATTATTTTATCTTTTAAATTGGTCTTGTTTAAAAATTATCTTGTTAAATACTTGAAATTACAAATTTTCATCGGTGGGTGTAAAATGAACTGATTTAGCGATTATATTTATTTAAAATTTAATTGTACAATTCAATATATGAATAGGTACTAAAATAAAAATGATTAAAAATAATTATTCCTATGGTTTTTATTTTAAATATAAATACTATCAACATACCTATGTAATAAAGTTCAAGAGGATTATAATTATTATTCTTTGTAAAGTTTATTTTATTCTTTAATTAATACATTATTCAGAATATTGGAATAACGAAGTTTAATAATTTATCATTTTTAATAGTTTTCCATTACTATTCTACGCCGTTAATAATGATTTATATGTATTACTTTTAATTGAAATATATGTACATTTATTATTATATGAAAATAATAAATTTCCGTGTAATTTTGTATGCTATGGGAATTTTTATTATATTGCTTTAATCTAAAAGATATTACAGCTCAACGATTACGTTTTTTGTGTAAATTCAGTTATTAAAAATTATTTATGTTACAAGACAATGGATGTGTTATTTAAATGCCACGGGAAAAAAATTCCGATGAGTTTAGCTTTAAACGAAAAATAAAATCTCTTGGGATGTGTTAAACATTAATTTCAATGGATCACTAAAAATATTATTATGCATTGATAAGCATGTATTATTCGATATGCATTTATTTTTAGTTAAAATAGATTTTTGAAAACTGATGTTACTGATTGTACTCCGAAAATATCACTCGAAAATTAAAAGAAAAAAACTTATTAATGGTGTTGTTTTTGTTTCATAGTCAGCATATTATGACGTTATATGTATTTTGGCTCGGACGGCAGGGAGTGATGAGGGTGGGTTGCGGGTCATGCAAATTTTTGTCCGCGTGCGTCCTTTGTAATTGGCCCGCAGCCGAATAGTAAGTTCTTGCCAAAAGCCGTTGACTAATGAACTCAAACGAATTCCACTTACATATTGTAAAGGTAATAATTTTAATAACTGTATTGTCATTATTGTATCGGTCATACACGTTTAATATTTTTATTTTTTTTGTAATCATTTCGTTTTATTATTCCGATTTTAATTATTTAATTTGTAAAGGTGCGGTACACGCGCTGAAGGTTTGTCGAGGCTATTTGATGACAACACACATATGTGGGACGTCTTTCTACAACGCAATATTTTATACTTACACATACACAGTACTTTATAAGTACATAATTGTTGGAGTGTGTGCGAGAAGATATTTTAATCAACTAATAATAGTAGGTATAATAATGTTTAATATAAGTCACCTTCACACGACAAATATTCAATAAAATAAATGTAACATTAAACAAATATATAATGAAATTTAAATTATTAGTAACGAATATTGAAAACGCTGTATTGTGTGCTATTTTGTTGACAATATTTTGTTTTTTTTTATCAATATTGTATTATGTTTGAATGGAAAATTATTTATTTTTTTACTTTTTGTGTATATTTTGAATTCACGCTGTGTAATCTAATAAAATATTTGAAGAAATTACAGGAATAAATATATATTTTTGTTTAATATTACGTGAAGCATAAGTTTTCTTTATTAAATTAAAACTGTATACAACTATCAAAAGTTTAAATTTGTCACTTTTACTGATGTAGGTATGAGTTATTATAATAATACATCTATTTAATAATACAATCTATTTAATGATACGATAGAATATGTAGACAGTTTGAGAAATAATAATGTTGTTGTTATTAGTAGGTAGGTATATGTGTATTATAGTTTTTATTTTATTCACTTTGCAACTGTGAAATATAAAATTAATGTTTATTGTCAAATACCATAGTATTTGAAAAACATAATTTTCTGAAATATTATTTTATTTTATTGCATTTTTTTTTTTTTGTACGGAACGAGTTGAAAAGTATAATAGTCTGTTCATGGTAACAACAAATAATACAAGGAGTTTTATTGTAATCTTGATATCAATTTTAATGTTTACTTAGAGCATTTCAATTTAGGAAAATACTCAAACTTATTTGTCACGGTAATACATTAGTACATTTATAACGTAAACGAAACGTTTGTAAATATAATGATTATTATAATACTATAAAATCAGATTTATGGTGATTTTAAGTTTTATTCTTCATACGTTAGTTGTGATATTTTCATTTTAGTTGTCCTAGTTTTATAAAAAATGGTATCTGAAGCGAAAAATATATACGGAAATTAATCATTTATATACATTTACAATGTAAATGTAAGTATATATAATATGTAAATTTTACATATTATATATACTTTTATGTATAAATGGTTATTTTACATAAAATAAAAACTAGTTTTTAAACATTTTCTTTTTAAATATATTCTTATATGTATTCCAAATAGATATTAATCATAACATCGGTATGCTTTTAAAATTTAGTGGTTATAACTTTTTTATAATTTAATTAATGATATTTTAAGTTTTTCAAAAAATATCGTAATGCATCATTTAAACATAGCTAGACATTAATACCAATAAGAAATAATAGTGTTCAATAAAATTGAAAAGTAACATTTAATTAGAAAGTTTTAATTAATATTTAGCTAAACTAATAAATAATATTTTAGATTAATGTTTTTTAAAAGCCTAATATAAAAAAAAAAAAAAAAACGAAAAATAATGGTTTTATAAGCTCTTCAAAAATTAAAGATGGTATAATTGTTTAAAATTGAATTATAGTATTATTGCATTCCATTGGTTATAGTTCTTAGAAAATATTTTGGCGGACTAATTTATAATATTGTGTCCATTGATAATAAATTAAAATATAATTTTGACCTGGTATGCATTAATGTATTTTGTATATGTTAGCATATTTTATGATTTATTTATTTTCTAAATTTGGAAGTTCTTGTCAACAAGTTTAGAAACGATAACGTTTTTAAGACACGTGGGATATCAAATTTTATTTTTAACTTTTCCAACCTATTGATTTGAAAAATTATTTTTAGTGCAACTATATAAAATATAATGTTTTTTATTTATACTATAATAAAATGTTTAAAAATACCATAGGCTGTTTTATTTCTTAAATAATAATTAAATGAAGTATATATTCATAAAAGTTCTTTAAAATTTAAAATTAAATTAAAAATTTTTATTTCAATTTTTTACTTTGAGCCATAATCTGAAACATTTAGAACCGAAGACTATGTTTTCAATTTTTCATAAGCGGTGCAAGTGTTTTTATAAACTATATTATTGAGTAATACTGTATCAAATTACTTGTTATGATGTGAAATGTATTATTATAGTTAATCGAATAACAAACATGTATTTCATACTAATAGTTTTGAGTTTAAATCATAATTTGTTTATTAGATTAGTTGAAAACATCTGTTGATTACTTTAATTTATGTTGGCAAACAAAATAATATTTTTAGGTGTCAATAGTAAGAATTGTATATTTATCTAAATTATTAGTTTACTATTTTTACATAAAACAATTTAATTATAATTCTTAATTTTTGATATATCTGTTAGAAACTTTTTTTTAAATGTCCGTTGCAAGTTGAAAAATATTAAAATTTACTATAATTTAATTTATGTAAAGATTAGGCTTTTATTCGGTACTAAACAATTGATCATTTAAACAAAGAATTCCTTCGATAATATATTAACGGAGGAAATATTTATTAAATAAGTAAAGTGAACTTCAAATAAATAAGAACTATTTGAAAATAACCGTCTTGTTAATAACTATTACGTAATACTTAGTTAATTAAAATATAAATGTACATAAAGAACAAATTCATATTTTAAAAAATGAATAAGTTTATTGAACTTTTTCGAACTTCCTTCGTATATTTTGTATAAAATTTCTTTGAATAATTTAATTATTATTTAGTCATTCTAAGTTTAAGGTATCTTAACACTAATATTTTTTCTGTAATGTGCCATATTTTCCTTCAGCTTTTTATAAAAGGTTATAATAAAATAACATTTATTAATAACATAAACAAGTTTAATTGATCGTACTGATTAAGAAAAAAACATAATTAATGAAAATAGTATTTCTTAATATTAGTACATATTTTGCTAGTCAATTTGTATATCAACTTTCAAGTTTGTTGTTTAAATCCGTAATTTATATTTTATTATATTTTACATTGCATTAAAATAATAACTTTTACACAACAGATTTCAATATAAGTAATTTTTAGAATAGAAAATGCCCATTTTATATAGAAATTCATTATAAATATTACCGATAACATTCATTTAACCGATCCATCTATCAACCTACGGACAATGATGAGTCTAATTAACCTGGTGTTAAATCCAATTCTTATTGTTTTTGTCTTTGGTAAAATACGTCACATATTTCATTGTTAACTGTTATTTAGAACTCGAATATTCTAATTAATAATATATATAACTGTAAGTATTGGTGAGAGCCAAAGTATTAAGTTCAAAATAAAAAAAAAATTTTCGGCTGGGTTGCTGGCCATTACATTTTAAACTAATAGGATTGACAAGTTGCTTAACTTTTTAATGGAAGAAGTATTTTTAATACATTTTAATGGATATTATACTTGTACAGTCTGTGATAATATTAAATTGAAAATAAAACATCTTATGAATATTTTTTATCAATCTACTAAAATTGTTAAAATATATAATTGTATTATATTTTTGTTTAGATAATATTCAAATCTAAAATCTGTGTAATGTTGGTTAAAAACTCATAAACATAGTACAATAAGAAGGTTTGTTGACAAAAATACATATTTTCTGCAAAAAATACCTCAAATTCAGGTCAAGCTCCTGGACTAGAATGTTTAGTTTTATCTTGTTTTTGTTACGGTACTTAAATATGGACATGAAAATAAAATGTTAATTACTTTCTTGATTTGTTTGTTGATAAAAATATTATTACTTAAAAACAAGATTTTATTTTATAAAGTTTGATAAATATGTATTTTTTTTTTAAAATAATAATAATAATATTTATAAATAAATTCATATTGAATTAGACTTTTAAAGTTTTACTGATCCTATTAAAAATTAAAGCTAATTATTAGACCTTAAATTATAGTTTATTTTAAAAGTAAAAAAGAAGATATCTCATTAAAAAAAAAACATTTTTTGTTTAAAACAACTTAAATATATTAAATGCACATTAAAAGATTCGTTATTTTTTTTATTTTTTTTTTGGTTTTATACATTTTGATTAATACATTTAATTTTGTATAGTTCTTCGTTTATGAATATTACCTATATAGAAACTGTTTTTGTTTTGAATGGTTCTATTACAATATATTTTATTTATTAGATAACTTGATTAACAGTTATTTTCCTTATTTACTATAATTGTAACTATAATATGATTTGTTGTAATATATTAAACAAAAGCAAAATAAATTTAAAAAAAACTATTATACGATGTTTTGATGTAAGTTAGGCGGTTTACATATAAATATAAAAACTAGAGTTCATCAAATCTATTATTAACGAATTACAATAGAATGGTATAAAATAATATTTTAGCCTTTCAATTCATTTGTGAGTACCGTATTTTTATATTTGAATTTAACATTAACGAATATTTTCATAAATTATTATAACTATCATTTAAATTAAATGACAGTAAAATATAAGATAATTGATAAAAATTAGGTATTCAAAAAAAAAAGCAAAACATTTTAATTTTAATAGTAAAAATATTATCTTTACAGAAAATAAGACTATTTTATAGTGAAGACGAAATTATAAGGCTGAATTTCCTTATTTATATTTATTTTATACTAAAAACATGATTTTACTTCATTGAATTGATTAAACTTAATTAGTTTAAGAAAATATTTCGGAACTATGAATAATTCATTAATAATATATTTTGAAACAAAATAATATTTCAACGATAATAAATCTGATTATTTTATTTTAAAACTATTTTAAATGAACCAATCTGCATGAAAAATGTATATTCAATGGTGATTTATAATAATATTTTAAATCTCTATTTTTTACGTTTTTGATTACAATCATAAGTGTTACTAATAACACTGTGTAAGCACTAATACAAATAAAATAAAACATCAACCAATCATATAATTAAATCGTTGAAATTCTTAATTATGTCGTTTAAATTAAATGTAATAGGTTCGAAGTAACAGTATTTTGTTTAACCTTTAGTGCAGTAATTTTTTTTTTTTTTTTATATATATTAAAAAATTGAAATTAAAAATATTTAATAAATTTAAAATTTGAAATCAGATTTGACTTTTGTCTGATATGGTTGATATAAATCTAGATTTTTTTTTTAAATTTAATCGATTCGACGTTTTATTTTGAAAATTAAATCGTTTATAAAAACGTATACTCATTATAAATATTTACTTATGTAGTCTTCTATGATAATAAATTATATCTATTATAATACCATAGACATTATTCATTTTCAATACATTACAACTCCTATAGTTTCTATGGTGTTTACATAATAACAATATATTTTGGGTATTTTTAAATCGGTATAAAATAAACAAAATCTATAATGGGAACTTCCTTTTTAACCGTATAAAGATTTGTGGATTTATTTTATGTTTTTCCTCATAAATTGTAAATAAGTGCTAAAAATAACCGTTATTTTTCTAAAATTTCATTACACGGCACTGTAATAAAAATGCTTGATTATCGTTTTTTATAACGTTTACAGTCATTGTTAAAATAATATTATGTTGTTGAATCAAAATAATAATTATGTTGATGTTGTTCTTTGAATGTTTTTCTTATTCAATATTTTTTAATTTTGTGTTTTTAAAAATTATGGTCTTTATATGTTTCTTATTTATTAAAGTTGTTTTTGAACCACATAGTGTTACGGTTACAGTATAATCGACATAGGCCAATTCGACCAATGACCGATATTAAACAAACCAACTTCATAATTTGAAATAAAGTAAATATTATACAAGTGGTCTCAGTGCCTCCGACTGCATAGGATGATTACATTGACGTCGGATATCCATCGGGCGAAATTCAAATTCGTTTATTTTTTTCGGCAGATTTGGTCGTCGTTTAGCTTCGTAGTCGGATCAAACACAAATACTATATTTTTAATATAGATTGTGAACATTTATTAAATTTAGTCAAAAAAAAAAAAAAAGAAGGATTTTATGGGACCATATCAGTAAATTATATAATAGAGACATTTCAATATATGATAAAAAGTTAATTTAGTCATTCTCATATAATAGAAAAAAAATCTGCATTCTGTTCTAGTAGTTGACGAAACAATGTGTGGAATTCTCCACACTTTTCCCTAACCACAAAAATAATTCGTGTGACATTTTCTCTTTTTTACTAATAAATATATAATGGCATAACTTGTTTTGAAACACAAAAATGAAGGGACATATTTTATAAATAATAACTTGCATTCATTGAACAATTATCGGAGGTACTGTCGGCCAATTTTATCGGCCAAGTTAGGTATTATAAAACTATTTGTAATTTTTTAAGTTTTTTCATTTTAGATTTTAAAAAATTATAACTGATGAAAAATCGTACAATACACGTGTATATATATATATATATATATATATACACGTACATTATACATTAGTGTAATAGAAAACTACTTGTTTACTTGAATTAAAATATAACACAATTGTATTAATATAAACCGATTTATGTGGTACATGATTATATTTAAGTGCACAAGTTGTTAGTTATTAATTAATTAAGTGACTTTATTGGTCATTATTACCGTATTATGGAAATAGTTTTTACAACACCCACAAAGTAATAATTGTGATAAGGAAATACATGTTTTTAAAAATGATGTCGTATTAGATTTAAAAATACGTATGGTAACGACAACTGAGCAAAACAAAATTAACTTAGCCATTTTATATAAGTAACTTTAATGGATTTTATTGTACTTTGAGCTTAAAACGTTAAGAATTATTTTAGTAGGGAAATTTTACTGTTGGACACACGAAAAACGGAGGAAACACTTTGTTCATAATAGTTGGGTACTCATGAAAAAATATATTTATTATTTATAATTTTTTTTTATCTTGCTTTTAAAAAAAATATATAAATAGGTTATATAAAAACATATTGTTTGATGAGTTATAAAAAAATATTAAATGTATTACAAAACTCAAAATATTTTTAAACAAATCTATATAGCATAAATATAAATATAATATTAAACAATGGCAATTGATTACCAACACTTTTTATCGGATAAGCAAATATTGGTGTGTTACATACAGTTAAGAAAATGTAAATTTAGTAGCTGTGTAGCTATCTATAAATGTATCCATTATCGTTAAGGATAAAATGCTTGCATCTCGAAAATTTTTTTTTAAGAATTGCAGGAACTAATATTATTAAACAATATGACGTATACAAATATTGTTATAAAAACACTGTACAAATATGTAAATATAAATAAGTTGTTTTTATATTAGTGTTGTTTTTATATTATTTATTCGATAACGTCAAATTGTTTTCACGTTTATTTAAATTCTTAATAAATGACATCCAACCATGAAAACACGGTCACTGGACTGCCATTTATGAAAGCTGGACTGTTTACCCTTGATAGTTGTCCGGTTATTTCAGTAAGTTTATGTAGGTGTGTTGATAAACTTGTTTCAGGATTAAAAAAACATGAATGTACATAATATACAATGAAGTTTATTCAAAACATTTGAATTGATTTTTTTTTTTTATTCTTTGCCAATCCTCGATTAATATGACATATTATATAATGACAATATTAAAATATTGAATTTTAGGTTTTTTTTTTATCCACAATCCTACATTAAAATAATTACTTTTAAAAAACAATATATTATTAATTTACAAGTTAAAGCAAGATTTGTTGAATATATTGGATTAAAAGTCTAGACAAACAACGCATTTCCCCATATAACTGAAACGAGTAAAATTATTTTATCGACTACTTAGTTTTCTAGCATTTATACATGCTTAACACGTTAAATTCCAAATATTTTTCCATGCATTGACCAAGAAACCATGTGTACATTTTATGTACTCCTTTTATATTTTCAAATTTGTTTTCGTGTACATTTTTTTATTTTTCGAAAATACAGTAAAAAATTATGCCCAAAGCAAAAAAACTTATTTTTAAAAATGTTCTTTTTATATTTTGTGAAAATACAAAAAAAAACAATTTTACCGTGTACAAGATAACGCAGATATGATAGTCGTGTTAAAATTCCTAAATTTTGCAATCCGTATTACATGAGCTAATTTGTGATATAATTGTGTAAATGCAATAATAATATTGTTATGACTGTATATAGGTATAATATAGATCAAAGTGATATAAAGTATGTTATAGCAACTAAAAGCGCGAGTAATATTAGTTATGTTATACCACCGAAATAATTTATAATATGTGAGTAGTATAATACTACTAATAATAATAAGTTTGTATTAATTACAAACTTATATGAAACCATGTTTTGAATTTAAATCACATTTATAGCTCGAATTAGATTTTTTACGAACATTATTGATATTGTACTTCTGTAGTCGATTGAAAACGATTAAAATCGTTACAGCTTTTGGCACATTCTCCACTACCCACGTACAATAATTGTTCGACGGTAAACGTAAATAGTAAGTGAACATTAAAAACAATAGAGTTCAACAATAATAATAATAGTAATCAAAGAATCTATTAATGTCACGAATGAAAGTGAATGATATTACTGCCTTCCACACATGGCTTAAATTGGCAGGAGGACGCGAGGAGATTCAATTCCTCTACATCTACGCATAAGAAACATCCTTTTGGATAGTTCTCCGAGGAGTTCACTGAAACTTATTACTGCTCGGTGAAAATAAGCATCTACATTGAAAATTACTAATATTATATATAAATGTATAGCAAAATATTGAAAAAAAAAAAATATGTTTCAAAAAAATGTCTTATAAATATGAATCATGTCATATTAAAATGTGACTTATATTTAATCACTAGGGAAGGATTAATCTTCATTAAAAACCATCGAAACATGTTCATAAATCTTACAAAATATGCATTTTTTTTATTTAAATACATTTAAAATTGAATGTACATATAATAAAAATAAATATTTTATTAGATATTATTATAAAAAAAAATGGGGCGTAAGAAAACTTAATTATTTATAGCTCCTCGACGTTATTTAGTCATATTTATCAATAACATGATCAGTCCGATTCAGTTTACTAAAATGAACTCATATTTGAAAAATACTTTATTCGTTATCGGATTCACATTTGTTATCAATCCACCTTAATCGCACTACGGATGGTCAGAACAAAAATATGCGCTGCTCCAAATATGTATAAGTCCAAATATGCATGAAATATGGTAAACAAATTAAAAACAGTTAAAAATATGTAAAATATTTAATGTGAAACCGGTGTTGTTCGAGAATAAGAACGTTTTTCAATAGATTTCCAATATCTCGTTATTTTAATATCTGTATGCATGTACGATAATAAACGTCGATGCAATGACTGATTAGTGATCGCAGAGAACGTTCTAAACGGTGTACGGAACATGCGATTGTCTTATCGGATGTGGTTTTTTAATATTTGTGTTTATTTTTTGCCTATCCAAGCAGCGCTTGAATGTCTTTCGCGAACGACTATCTTACTAGTGGGCGTAATCGGAAAGAAACGATACATCGATGGTACAGTCGAAATGATCTACCGCCAATGTATAAATAGATTATAAATGTATAACGATCGATCGAAAGTTTTTATTTTTTTTAATTGGCCACGCGCTTTCGCACCAAGGCCTTGGCCCGTCGCCACTGAAGCGCAGCGTGTACCTCGTCATGTTTTGGACGGCATCACCGGCAACACTACACGTGTGCGCCGCGCGTAAGACTTGGCTATAGTTAAGTTCTCTGCCACGCGACGTCCCGGCCGCTGCCGCCGCTGTCGATCCGTCATGCGTCGAAACGTAAAAATAAAATCGAATCGTTATTGCATTAGGCTTAGGGAATTCTAGCACTAAAAAAAAACCACGCAAATATGCACTAAAATACGATTACATTTTTTTTTTATTTTCCGGAAAAATCAACATATACTTTACTTATTGTAATTATTAATTTATTTTTATTTTTATTATTTTTAACGGTATTTGCGTAAAAAAAAAATTGGATTTTGATCGAATTCAGAGCCATGCTTGATGGTGGGCCTGAAATACTAAACAGAACAATGAATTTAAAATAAATCTAAATTATTTACATTATTCACTAATTATTCACCTTGAAAATTGCATTGTACATTTTAAGACATTTTCTCATGTTTTCAAACGTAAATCTGTGGAGGTTATTTGAAAGGTTATTTCCATATCGATGGAAGAAAGTGGCACATACTTAAAAAATACTAGATTTTCAGACAATTAAAAAAATAAATAAGTGACATAAACTAAGATATATTAACAGTTATACAAGATATATGAATACTTTTTATAGCATTTAAAAGTATTATACCATTAAAATATGGTCTAAAAATTAAAAAAATATAGTGTATAAAAATATATGCAAAATAAAAGTATTTAAATTCCTTACAACACGAACTGTAACTCTGTCTGAACCGGCTATTTTATTAATCTTTTATCTTCTTCTTCTCTCTTACATTTCTCTCTTACATTTCTTCTCACTATTTGGGCTCGGCTACCTTTGTCCCAAACCTTAATTTATCTCAATTTTCTACATCCTCTACGCATGCATCACCAACCCTTATATCATTCTTAATCGTATCCAACCATCTCTTTTTTGATCTTCCTCTTCCTTTTTCCCTAAAACATTCATTTTCATAACTAATCTTACTGCTTTTATTTCCCTTCCCCTCACCACATGATCATCTTAGTTTATTTTCCCTCATCTATTGACGTAATACCAATACTACCTCTCACATATTTGTTCCTTATTCTATTTTCTCTTGTCATTCCACTCATCCATTTAAGCATTCTCATTTCCACAACACATATTCTGTTATATTCTCTATTTTATTTTATTTATCTTTCGAAAAAAAAAAAAAATAACATGCGAATGCTAGAAATTCCTAAGCCTAGTTATTAAAAATAATACACCAACTATGCAAGCCCGACACTATAGTGTATACAACAAACGCATGTTGTTCGATCATTTGTGTATCGCATTATGATAACAACATCTTGACACAACAATAGCCTATAGGTACATATGTATATTATTTTCTACACATTAAAAGTAGGCGAACGTTGTTAAAAACAACCCAATTAAATCGTCAATATAATATCGTTGTTCTAAGTAAAACATACAATAATGGTTAAAATGTGTAACAAAAATATTTGATTGTCTTAATAATAATTAAAAATACAGTAAAACAAGGAAAAAAATGGTAAATATAAGATCACTAAACAATTTATGTTCGAAGAACATTTTTCGTACCTTTTTTAGTATTATTTATTCTTACAGATATTACTAAGCTGGGCCGGTGGAAGGGTGGTGCATTGGTACAAATTGGAGTTAATGCTGGCTATTAAAATGGATTTGGTTGAAACATTATCTTTGATGAAAAAATCCATATACTTTCAGCAGAAAAAGCCACAAAAAATGGTTTTAAAAATTATTTAATTGTTTTAAACATTTTTTATTCGTAAGCTTCAATTTTACTAAGGTTTGGTTATTAATTTATATAAGTGATTAAACAAAGGTGATTAAATAATTTATTAATTTTATATTATGTTTTTTTTATTAATAAAATTATTCATGCCATTATACTATTAAAGCAAACATGCTCATTGTAAAAAATAAATTTACAGATTGTACGTACTCCGATAAAAAATAAAAAATATGTTTTTAATTCAATGTGTTCAATAAAATGTATATAAAAATAATTACTTGAAGAGGGGCGGCTTACTGACCACCTTTCTTTAAATTTAATACAATAGGGCCCGCGGAAAAAAAAATTTGCACCCGGCAAATTGTTTCACCGAGACTGTTACTAAGAATATTGGATTAAATTGATGTAGTGCCTTCCGTGTTCAGATTTAATAAGATGTTTCATGAAGGTTTTTTGAATTTGATGATGGGTAAAAACGACGAATCCATGTTATATAAATTGAACATTTAGATTGAATGAGTGATGTGTAATAGTTTATTAATATATTTTAAATCGATCTGTCTTATTTGCTAAAAAAAAAATAATCATAGATTATTTACACTGTTATTTATTTAAATATACATATATATATATATATATATATATATATATATCATATACATATACTATATTAAAATCTTACGAACTGTCGACGTTTTTTTTTTTTTTTTACTAATCATCTTATTAGTTTTTATATTTTTATGAGTATAGAAAATTTAAAACCTACTAAATTTCAATTTAATGCACATCAACTTCAATTCAATGATTTTGTCCTTCTATTTAATGTACTTCAGTAAATTAATAATATAATACTTGAGTAGCCAAAATTAACTGGTCAGTGATCTGTATTGTTATGTAAATTTATTAAATAACAGTTATGTTTAAACTATAAACAAGCACAATCAGATAAAACTGGTATATAGCTATCAATGAAGTCATCTTTACTAAATTACTGAATAGACAGACGCGTGTTAGTTAATTTCATACAAACTTCGTCAACACTTTTATCATATCAGAAGACATAAATACATAGTTTTATACATATTTAATGTATACGATACATTTATAAATTAGATGTCCGCAAAACAAAAGCACAGTAGCATAATTTTAAACGTAATCGTTTTAAATTTTATAAGAATATTAAAAAAGAGCTGTAAATAATAATTGACTCATATATTTACAACTTATAAAATATCAATAAAAAATTATCTACAACATAAAACTGAAAGCTATTAACGCATTTTATAGTGTGCACTTTGTTCGTATTATGTTTCTTTGGACTGTTATGGTATTTTTCCGTTTACAAATCTACTGCCATATAACTATTAAAATATGATGACATACTACTTAATTTTTACGGTAGGTAATTACAAAAGTGTTAGTTAAATAATATTTCATGAACAATAAACGTAATACCTGTTATTTATCTTTTTTTTAGAGGTAGCACGTAATGTATACTAAAGTTACGGTAGGCATAATTAATTATAATTATATATTCATTTTTTTAATATTTTTATTTTTATTTTGTTTTTTGGAATACTAGTGAGTAGTAACGCATCAAAAGTTTCTTACAACATTTCATTAGAATAAACATTTGACACGAAAAGTATTTTGGAGGTGTTATTTTTATATGCAGAACAGTTGAAAGTATCTTTTAGTAACATATGAGAGTACATATTATAACCCAAATTAAAAGTATTTTCTTTTATAATTTTTGGAAAATGCGACCATTAAAAAAGATGAACTTCCAACTTGAAGTACTCCATAGGCTCAAAATTTTGAAAATTAACATCAAGTATGTTGGTTAATAATTTAAAAATCAAAAAATCATGATAATATTATAGTATATAATTTGGTGTTAGTGAAATTGATATGATAATTTAATTAAAAATATCATACTTAACTTTAAACGTTTTTCGTATTGCATATCAAAATATTCGATCTACTCATGTGGATTGAGAATTTTAAACCGTCGAATGAGACATTTATTTACGTAGGATTGTAAAATAATATATAAATATATATGTATATTATCGGATTATCTAACGAAGATATCAAATCATCCGAGAAAACAAAATTTACCAAGTCATTTTTCCTTCGTGCCCGTTACAAACTAAACAATAATAATATTATGGTAACTTTGGTCATTATTGGCAAGACGTCTAAGAGTGGAAACGCCGAATGTCTTTTATTGAAAATCAAAACCGTCCGACGAAAAAAACAAATAATTGTTCACAACGGGTAAGTAAATAATAAACATTATTCTTAATAAGGGATTTTGGTTCATCGCCACTTCGGTTACGCAACCACTCGACATAACCCGATGATGTTGTGTCAGGAACAAGAACACCGTGAGTCTCCTCGTCTGAACTGCAAATACGATTCCTGCGGTCGTCCGCAAATTTGCTTATTTAACAAGTACAGTATTCATTGGAATCGTAAACCTTTGTGTTCGTAGTCACACGCTCAAACGTAGCGTTGGCGGTTTTAAATATAAACGCGAACGCGGTATTCCATTATTCGAATGAGAGAAATATTGTAGTGATATGACGACATAGATCTTAATTTGTATTGTGAAAATACGCGTGTGTGCATAGATATTATGTGTTTAAAGGTTTTATTGTAAGACGCTGCAAATCTAATGCTTATTTTTATCCAGTAATGGAATTTTTTTTTCTAATTTTGGGCTAATTGCTATTGAATATACCCCACTGTACGTCCAGTTGGCTACAATGATAAGTAGTCGTTTGTGATGTACATAAATATATGTGATCGAAAGCGTAGGTTTATCTCTTTTTGGTATAAATCTGTGGTGGTTTTGAGGGGGCGGGGTGTCGCATAGGGTCAATGCTCCCTCCAAAACTTGAAGATTTCTAGAAAGAAATTAAACTATTTCAAAAGATAACAAAAAGGTTTAGTATCAAAATATTATCGAAACGTCGTATGAGTTTGTACGAAAATAAATAAGGCCACTGTTATCGAAATTGATGTATATTTTGACGCTTTGAACTCAATTGGTGAATAGTTAATTTATGAAATTTTAACAAACGTTTTTAGCGTGCATGCCTCCATGTTATTTATGTTCCCAAAGTTTCCGCTAGAATAAGATTTAAATACTTTGCAAACACCTTGTTATTATTCTACATACACATATATTATTATGTTTCTAATTTGTCCATTTTACCACTGTGTATATTTAACGAGGAGTATGAATGTAACCGAAAATAAAACTATTAGAATAAAATAACAAAATAATTAACAATCTTATTTAAGAAAAAAAAAAAAAGTTAAATATAGTCGGATATAATTATATTTATAGCTGCAATGTTCATTGCGTTGCAAAAATTTACTTAAAGATGGCGTTGTATTATATGTTTATAATTTTATAATGTAAAAAATTAATCAATGGACAAACATCAAGAAATATTATTTATTTTTAAGTGTTTTGACTATTATAGATTAGTATAGCCCGGATTACTAATTCAATAAATATATTATATTGGATTTTTTTTTTTATTTTGTAAATAAAATAAATCTATATTTTGATCTACTTCGAGTAACTCTAGAAACTTTTAATTCAAATAACTTGATTACATTTTTAACACATTGTAGTGTAATTTTAAACAGTTAATTACACTGAATTGTAATTATGGGACTATTTGAATATAAATAAATCATATACTTAATTATTAATACGCCCACTTAACTTAATCGACTTGATTGACGTTTTATTGAAGAGAAATATGGTAATTATTGATAAGTATTAGAGAAAATAGAAATAGTAATTTTCCTATTTTATAATATTATATATTTTGCTGTGAAGTATGAGCAACAGTTGTAGTTAGTTTGGCGCTATATTATAAAATATATTTTTTATACATTTAATGAGAAATTATCGGAGTAATCAAAATTGATTCCGTGGTGATTAATTAAAAATTGGTCAAGAATCGATTATACATTGATTAATTATGTTAATTTTTGAGTATTTGTTTTATAAAAAATAATAACATAGATGTTTATGGTTACAAATAATTAATGTTTTTAATTCTAGTTGTTTATACATTGAGTTGAGTTTTTACTATCTAAAAAACGAATCAAAATTGCATTTGATTATAAATATAATTAATCCATTACTAGTTGCTAATCTAAAAACTTAAGGATATTTAGTTTTCTCATATTTTTTAATTTTAATTGTTCTGTAGATTGTTTTATTTTATTTGACTTACATGAAAAGCACGTGATACAAATCTATATTAAGTATTATTGATACAATATTAAATATTTAAATTACACAATTGGTGACTTAAGCTTTAATTATTATGAGCTGTGAAGTTGTGTTTATTCAAACACTATAATTATTTATCAACATGTTTTGATAGAGATAATACAATTATATGTTATTATTATGACACCAGTAAAGTAGTAAATTTTATCATTTGCGTTAAATATTAATACGGTTTTTAATATAATTACAATAATAGAGATTGTAAATAATTTATGTTAAGAATAAGTAAATCGATTAATTTTTACGTGTATTTATTTTCAAAAATTAATGTATAAATGGTTGACTACGTTAATTTTTGTATGTATAACCATCATGAAGTTTTGGTTTAGAAAACTATGAGGTAGAAATGAATATTTTGTTTTCAATTATTTTACAAAAGATAGTTGTTTAGTTGTTATACCAAAACATCGAATAGAAAATATAGTTTTACAAAGGCTTTCAAATATAGTTCTTAGTTTTTTAGTGTTACTGAGGGTATTTGGGTAAATGTTAAGGTTACTACAAACAATTATTTTTATAATTTCCCCAAAATTAACAGTTGATGGTTTTGATCTTTGTATTTGGTTCGAATCCATCGTCTTGTATATTATATTATTCTCATTTAGTTATCGTATTTCGTTTTAATCAATAGCGATAATGTCGGAACGATAACAAACACAGTTATGTTGGACAAACGAAACAAAAAAAAAAAAAAAACCGTTGAGATTTAAAAAGGAGAGCAATTTTTTTTAAATATTTAAATTTTTTATTAACAGTAAAAACAATTTCGAATAATATAACGGAGTGATTGAACTTTGAAGCATATTTAGTGCGATGAGCCTGAATATAAAATTAGTTTGCACTTTTGACCTAGTTATAACTCAAAATTTCAGAAACCATTGTTTACCAGGAAGTAGGTTTGTTAAGGTGAGCAATAATATTTTAATAAGATATAAATAATTATTTAAGTGTTATTGAAACACATAGACTTTTATTAAATACATATTTTTACAATATCGTGTATTCTGTGTAGAAATCCTCGTTGTATTGCAAACACGTGAAAACGCACAACATAATTGCGCTCGACGTATAAGCCAATAACATTTTTGCATATATCAAAGCCGTGGCAGTAGATGACAAAAACCTGAAATTATATCAGTCTAAACAACAATCGCGGTAACGAGGACGGAATACAATATGAGAACATTGTAGCGCAAGAAATCGAATCGATTACGGAAACAAGAGCAATGATATAATGAAATATGGTAGATTTTGGATGGAAACAGGTTGAGAACAGCTTAATAAAAATATCGGTGTATTCGGTGTAAAAATATTTCTCGCTGGTTATGCACAAATCTATTTGCCTAAGAAAATTCTGAATCAAATTTCACAAATGAACAATACTTTTTTGTCACTTAAACAGTACTTGTGATAAAAAATTGATATCATTTCTTGTTACGTACATAAGGAACTAGAACAAAATAGGTTAAAATAGTTGACAGTGTTTCAATTAAAATTATAAAAAAAATTATCAGGAAAAATGTTTACTAAATATAATATGTATGTTAACGGATAATTTACCTTCAAATAATATTGATTTTATAAGAATTCTCATAAAATAAAATGTTTTTAAATAATTTCTTACGTCTTTGAAATTTTGAAAACCTTTGTCATAGTTCAAGTAGGTATCTACTTGTTTTTTTCAAACAAATCGAGTATTTTTTTTATGTTTTCCTTTAGTCATGAGTTATGATTTAAGTACTTTACAAATATGGCTATTCGTAATTTATAAACAATTATAAGATATCGCAATATATTTAAAAAAAAATGCTATCCGGTTTTATCCGGTAGTCATAACACAATCGATACAAATTAAAGTATAAACATAGGAACATGGCCGGGATCTCTGAATTCATTATAACCCGTATGTCATCACAGCCGATGTCATTATAAATTGTTTCTTAGGTGTTTACAATTTTATTTCCCACCTCTTTTGTACCATTGACTTGATTTAGTCTTTGTGTTTTATATTGATTTCTTATTCAATAAAAATTAGAAGCTATTGGAAATATTATTATTGTAATTAATTGTTTTTAATATGTATGTATTACTATATAATTAAATTATTTAAATGGTATGTTTTGTATTTAACTTCATTTATTTAAGTAAAAAATGAATACAACATGAGCTCGGAAAACAAAATTTTTTATTTCGTATTTATTTTAAGCACGTGGAAAATTGTGTAATCAAATTTTATATACGATGGAGCATCGATGTTTTTTCGGGAACTGTACCAGTGTGAAAATTTTCTTCCGGTACGTAATTTTTCATAGGTTTTTTTTCCTCGTCACACACACACCAAATATACACGCATGTATTTCCTGTATAAATAATAGATTCCCTTGTTTTATAGGTCATAAATTTAACAGTGTTTCCGAAACGAAAATTTCGTATAAAATTATCCGTCCATTTCGTTTCGGAAATTTATGGTTTGCTGTAATAATACTGATATATACATTGATATATTTTTATAGCTGTGGTTTTTTGATATTGTATGCCGTATAAAAACAATTAATGCGACGGCAATGAAACTTTTATTTATTTACGAATGTTTTTAACACTTAAACAATATGACGAAAATTAAAATCTTATTTTCCCATTGAGCTCAATTGAAAATGATAATTACTCTATCACATTCGATACAGTGATTACGAGTGTCGATTTGAATATTAATCGATGTGAAAAGCCCACTTCACTCGTGTTTTTTCAAAAGTACATATTTACTTTTATTCAATTTGTTCACCATATAAAAACATATTTCGACAACGAAATATCACAAAAGTATAATATTAAAACGTTAGTTGTTGTACATGTTCGTTTGAAAATAACTACATTATAATATTGTAGTGTGTGTACATCACATATAAAGAAAAACTAGTCAAGGACGTACTATAAAATATGAAAACCGCTTTCGCAGAACAATAAGAAAAAACAATTCAGTCGACCACTAATTAACGTAACACCTGTCACACTACTGATCGTGACGTAGAAAGTGTAGGTATATTGGATAAAAGGTCTCGTTTAAACTGATATTGAGCACGAACGTTTGTTTATATTTCTGTCGATCGAAAATGCGGAAATACGTAATGTAACGGGACTTTTTTTCTAAATTAGGTCAATCGGACCTAACGTTTTCCGTTTTTATTTATTTTTATTTTTAGCATTACCCCGTAAACGGACATAACATATAAAACATGTAAAAAGCATTAGTGGCTCGTGGAAAATTATGATACATGAAGTGTGCTGAACACTAGTTTTCACAAAAGCGCCTTCTATATTGAGATATATATATATATATATAAATGTATATTTTAGTATGTTATACATTATACATGCGTACACGTATACGCGCACACACATACGTACACACACATGCACACATACATACCTATACATACACAATATTACAGATTATGCGTTTCGTAGTGTTTTATCATATTTTATGAAATATAGTATATGTAGATGGAATTAATTTCTTTTGATAATTTATTATATTTTATTATTATCGTCGTTTACAGATAAATTATTTTGGTAGATGAGCCTATTACGTGTAGGTATTTTAAAATGCAAGTGAAACGTGCACAGGTACCTAATTATAGTTTTTCAATTACATTTTTTATATGCTATTAAATTATGGGTATATATTTACAAATAATTAATCATATACCCGATACATATATTATTAGTTGTATTAATAATTCGACGTGCAATGTGCATTTACAAAACATACATATTTAATTACCTAAACGATCGATTTAATTGAGAAGTTTGATATTTATTTAATTTCATCACATTCTTGTGTTCAATTTGCATAAAACGGATTGATAATGAAAATAAGATAATGTTATGCACAGTAATTTAATCCATACGAGTCGATTCATTCTCGATTTCGTCCAAACCGTCCATTGAGCGTGATACCTGATAATTATATCATATTGCCATAATGGTGTATGGCATTACTCTAATCAAATATCTAATATTGTCAAAGTGTTATGCCGAGTCCATAAATCATAACAGTAAAATTATTTTAATTATTTTTTGTATTTATCATCGCTAAATAATAAGAAATTGACGTCAACTCTTCAATATGGTCCATAAAACGTATCAGTCTTCAATTAAAGAAAGAAAAAAAAAAAAAAATAAAACCTATAAACGACCGTTGAAAAAAATACTAGGGTTCATATTACGTTTAGTAACGCGCGAACGTGTTTTCGAACGTATTCAAACATTTCGGTCTTGAGATTTTAATTAACCTCGCATAAAAGACGAAATTATACGGCTCGTTCATTAGCGTTCGAATACAAATCATTATCGTGTTCAGGTCGTAACTGTAAAGCATTAGATATGCGTAGGAAAATATGTTGGATACGGTTTCCGATCGAAACGGTGAGCAGTAGTGTTGTGTTTGAACGCGACGGGTAATTATTACAATTGTTGTCGTATCGGCACGTACCTATTTACCGTCGGATGTCTCCTCCCCACCCCACACCCCTCCCCCCCATCTCTCTCCCCGTCGAATTTCTAGACGAAAACATTACAAGGTTATTTTTTTGCGCCTGCGACCACCGTTCGACACTAGGTCGCGCATGTTGGGTTTTTTTTTTTTCTACGTCTACGACCACGGCCGCCGGGTGTAGGCGCGCTCGTGAAAACGCACCGGCCGGGAGCGCGCGAATAGTACCGCGACACGATGTATTTTTTTTTTCATTTTATTTTTTTCCGCATAGATTTTTCCGCGCGCCTCCAAATCGATGAATTGAACGGGAACGCGCGACGGCCGTCAACCGTCCGAACCCGCTGCGTTCGGCCGGCGATGACTAATCACCGCGTCGCACTTAAACGATTGCGCGCGCTGTTGGTGGGAGGCACCGCGACCTTGTTCGGGACGCGTACGATCGCAACAACGGTCCTCTCGTCGGATCCGTTCCGGCTGGTTTTGCGAACGGTTGCCCGTGACGTCGTCGTACAAAATCGTTCGGCTCAACCGAACCGGCGTCGCGTAGGAACGGGTGTGCGGGCACAGGGGGACGTTCCGGGAGGTCAGCTGACCCACAGCTGACACTTGTGGTTTCTCGAACACTTTAAATGTGCTGACTATGGACCGAAGTAAATACTGGGCCGACGGCAAACGCCCTAGTTGCCACTGGCTTAATCGTGTAGTACAGTAAAACATCTCTACGCCGGACCCCATGTCAGACGGAACCCTCAATAGAATAAGTTTAAATGTTATCATTGATAATTATGAATAAACATAAAAAAAAAAAAAAAACATATTATTCGATCATATTGTGTTTTTATTTGTAACATGCACTTACAATCCAATTTCGGTCCTAATAAGTGGCCTCTTGAAACAACCCGACCTACAGATCGTGGATCTGCTACTGATGTCGCTGTTATAATGCGATGGCTGTTTTGTGATCGTGTTCGAGTAAAACGCCCAACGATATCCGTTTGTGCCGCTGTTTTCCGGTGGTACGCGACAATATTAACGGGGTTCTCGATCGATCCACGTGGGTTCGGTTGATAAGAAACGTTTAAAAAAAAAAAAAAAACACGACCATGTACCCATGTACCGTAATGTTCAGGGTCGTATTTGAGGGGAGGGCAACGGAAACATTTACCCCAGGTGGCCAAATTTTTATCTATTTAGAGTGGTGGCCAGACATTGCTGTAGCTCGTGTACACATAATATTGTATCAATAAATATTATAAATATTAAACTATAAAAATAACAAATACATTTTAGTAAATAATTAAAAACGATTAATAACATTATCTGCGTGATTAACAAATTTAGGCTAATCAAAGAAAGAATTAAAGATGTAAGACAAAAGTATATAAATATAAAAAATTTCATTTTTTCGTGGGAGGGGCATAAAAATATGGTTGACCCAGGCCTTAAAATATGTAAATACAGCCCTGGTCAGTGGCGTAACTGGGAAAAAACCTAGGGGGGGGGGAATATAATAAATTTATTATTACCAAAACCCTGACACCCCTCCCCCTCACAAGTTAAAACATATTTTTATTGAATGTATTTTATACACTATATCTAATTGTTTGATTTTACATAAGTCTTTCAACTCATTTTATGGTTTAGATAAACATAAATTGTAGGTAGCTTGTACTAGATACCAATATTGTTAAATAATACCCATGAGAGTTCATTAATAAAAGGTGCTATTTGTACTGATGGATTATCTGCGGCGGGAGGGGAATTATACCTTTATCTCTAAAAAAATGGTCAAAGGGGGGGACTTTCCCCCTTGCCTCCCACAATTACGCCACTGGCCCTGGTAATAGTCCGTTGTGCACCCAGTGTTCATGGAGTATTATTAACGATCTCGAATCTCTAGGTCCACTCTTGATGTATATCATTATCATTGATATTATTAATATTATTGTAAGTTTGACGCATTTAATTTCGATAATACTGTAGGACACGAGCAGTGGATTTTTCCCTTGCCGAATGTTAAAATTGGTTCCAAGGTAATCGCACGTCGTTTTTGTTATTCACTAAGGAAATCCGATCGTCTTGGCCGGGAAGGAATAACGTTGATCATTTGATGTATAAGGTTTTAAGCCAGGAATTCTTTTTGTTTCATCATTTTTATTCATTTATTTTTATTTTTTCGGTCGGATTCAGTCACGAAAACTAATGTGAAATTATTCGCAACGACTACATGTTTACCACGTCGCCGAAATTATTCATTACCGATAAGTAGTTACATTTACGAATCAACAATTATGTGTCCAATGAATAACAATCGAATATTTAAGGAAAATGATACAAAACTAACCGCGTAACAATATTATAGACATCTGAATTCGATAATTAACGGATTATGACAACACTACTCTGCGTCGAATATATGGAAAGTATAGGGTTTAAAAATGAAAAGCGAAATCGTCATGAAACATAGTTTGTATGGTTTGTGCATTTTTAAACGCAAACAACCGTGCGGAACACGTCCGCGCGCCGTGCCTGTGACTGAAAAAAAAAAACCACAAAAACAATGTTTAATTACAATAATTATTGTATTTTCGTCCACGTAAGTCGTTACTGATGCGCTCAGGTCAGGGGATTATCATCCACGTACACGTGATTGTACGATCATTTGACTCGTGTGCGAGATGAAAGGTTGTGTCCGGCAACGGTGCGGTGTCCATAATAATTATAATATTATCGTAAATCTATTTATGATGCGTTTATCGTATACGCGTGTTCGGTCTTTTTCCACCAATCGCTATAATGTGTACTTGTTTAATGTTATTCTTATTGCAGCGTACCTACACTATCAAAGGTCGTTTGCCAACGGAAAATTCGAACGCAGAACGAACACGATATGCGACGATATTAACGAACGTAATTATTATTATTAATGTACTCTGTTTCGGTGGAAATTATAATACTATTATTGTTTGTCTGTTCGGTTTTAATTTTTATTAGAAAATCATACGCGGGCTTCTATATGTATACGCCTCCTCCTTCCCTCAACGCTTCTTGTCGTCAGATTGCACAGAGAACCTACAAGAATCCGACACCGGTAAATGTTGCCAAATTTGTTCACTGTCAACTCCACCGGAGGTCATAAATTCACGAACGAGCAAAAGTTTTCCCATAAACTTCCCGTTCCGTTAAGTAAAACAAAACGCATTAATATAAATATTATACGTTTTAACACAAAAGAAAAAACATTATGCCAAACGCTTAAAGATTGTAAAGCGCGTAGTGCTGCAGCGCACACCTTTGAATTATTATCCGTACGATTTTTGACACCCGAGTTGTATTATTATATTATAAGCCACAGCTATATGTTCGCGTGAATCTATAACGGCACACACAGCTCTGACTGGTGTTTTCGAAACATTATGTTTCGCGTGCCGAGTGGTGAAACGAACCGAGTGCGGTAAACGGATACGGAATCGTAGAAAAGTACAAACGCGGAGAACAACGATGTTATTGATTTATATTTTTTGGAATT
Source organism: Sipha flava (assembly GCF_003268045.1). Classification (NCBI taxonomy): domain Eukaryota; kingdom Metazoa; phylum Arthropoda; class Insecta; order Hemiptera; family Aphididae; genus Sipha; species Sipha flava. The sequence continues at coordinate 170,901 of NW_020273276.1, forward strand.
TTCAAGAATATAGGACGTTGCGAATCGTTTTTAATTTCACCGATCAATTATGTAATGGTTCATTGATTAACTCGTTATCCATCTAATTATTGCTAGATGAATTTTGATTGTTCGTTAATCGATATTTTATTTTTTCATCGTACTAGTTGTAGAAATGACATGACGCCTGAAATAATCATGTTAGTTGATGTTGATACGACGATTTTTTTTCTTCTAGATTTAAAAATGTTATTAATCGCAAAAATTTTAATTTCATGTCAATGTAGAATATAATCTGTTTACCCTCATGATAAGAATAACAATGTTTGCGGCGGAAATGAGTAATATTATAATTACACACATTGATCAATAGCAGATCTATCATCAAATAATTGTTTTATTTTGTTTGCTTTAAACACCATATGATTTATATTATTTCATTATTGGAATTTTATGATTATCAAACTAATAATTCATTAAATATATGAATTATAGTTGATTTTCAAATAAAATCAACATAAGTTGTACACAACATAATGTATAACGCATAGTATATTGATAGTGTGATATATTTTGATTAATTTATGGATGTGAGAAGATAATATATTATCTGAGCACGTATATTAAATTTTGAAATCATTGTTACCTATGTTTTTAATCATCATTATACTGTTTACGACTAGAGAAAAAAATACAATTAAAATATGTAGATTTATCGTTGACTAATAAATTATTAAAATTTAAATGATAAAGTTTAACTAGAAATAGAACAACCTAATTTGAAAGTCACATTTATGTAAGCTGTTTACTTAGATGTATGCATTTTTACGTGATGATAAATTGTATAATTTATTAACAAAAACATTTTATATACGATTATAAAAAAAAAAAAAAATCGTTTATTTTTCTGGTTGATACTGATTATAGGATAAACCGTACATTTTTAAGAGTGTTAATTTAATTTAATTTTCTTGTATTGCTGCAATTTGAATTGATATTTTATTTGTCTAATCTATCGACTGCCATTGACTATCGAATTTTTACAATTGCGTATTTTTTTTATTTTATGGAGAGTACCACTAAAAGTACAAATATTTAGTACGACTGCTAATGTAATACGAATTGTATAGTAATTTCCCTAGTATAATAAAAAATGTATACTAATGTATTATAAATATTATATTTATCGTATATTTTACTTTATCATCGTGTTTACTGCATTGGTATAATTAAGAGCTAAACGTCCGGGGACTTAGTCCCGATGTCTATGTTAAAATCCTACCCAAGATAATGCATTTCGAATAAGTACTAGAGAATTCGTCCGAAAGGCCAAAACCGAGTTAAAACTTGCAACACATGATAACGATTGGGTCAAAGTTACTCGTATACTGTGCAGAAAATGACAACACTGTTGTTCCTATCTTTCTGTCTCTTTTCACTGGTATACATTTGGTCCGGCAACATAATATTGATCTTACTTTCATAGAGATGTAGGAAACATAAGTGCAGTGGAATTGCCGACCACAATTTTTAATTATTTACTCGATCTGGGTAGCTTTTCTTTGACAAATGTTTACCTAGCAATGGGAGAAAAACATGTTAGGTCAATTTCTTCATTCTTTATGCGTTCTTGTTGAATTCGCAATGATAAATATCGCAAAAACTCTTGGCCGGCATGAAGATAAAAAATAAAACTATGTCACCGTAGTGACGGCCAAGTGGAATGAGCTATAAATTTCGCCGAACTTATTAAGCCATGCAAGAGGTATGATGTTAAAAAACACTTGTATCTTAGCGTTTTTTATTTCGTTAATGTTATATCATCGCCAGAGATGACCGAATTCTAAGCTAATTCGAGTATACAGCACATATAAAAAAAAAATAGAAATAAGAGTCACTAAATAATTTACTTAATAATATTATTGCTGTAATGTGCGAACAAAGTTAATAAGAAAAAAAAATTACTTAATAAGATTTGTATAATAAAAATATCACATAACGTACATAATTAAAAAAAAAAAATCAAAACAGTGACTAAGACTTTATAATTTATTATACGGAAATAACTTCCTTATTTTAGATTATCTATGACAAATCACATTTATACAAACTATTATTTTTAAAAATTAATAATTTAAACATTTTAATAGAATAATAATAATATTTTATAAATATATATTTCGAAGAAAAGTAGTGTTTGGAGTATTATGAATATATATTTAACATAATTTAAGTATAACATCTACAATATTGTTTGGATGATCAGTGTTGCATAAAAACTAGTTATTGAGTTGGCAATTACTTTATAAAAACATAAATAGAGATTCACCTATAAATAGTACCTCAGAAAAAATTTTCCTTTTTCAAAAATATATACAAATAAAATATTTTTAATTAGACGTTAAAATCAGTCTTGTTCTAAAAACTATCGCGGAATGCAATTTTTTCAAAGCATAATCTTGAATACGAATAATTTTGTACTTGGTATTTTGCATAAAGCTTATAAAGTGTTCGACCTAAGTTTTTATTTAAAAATGTATCCAAAAAGCAACAATGAGAGTCTACAAACTGTTAAAGATAAACAGAAAATGATTTATATTTTGAATGTAGAGCTTACATTTTGAAGTAATGAAAAATGTATTATAAAATGTTTTGTATTAAGTATTATTGTATATAAACCCTCAATGTATGTACACGCACTTTAATTTATAATGCATTTTAAAATTATATTATTTATGATTAATATAAATTTGAAAAAGTTTTGAAATGTATTAATTTTTTTGGAAGGTATTCAAGAAATAATATGCTTCAAGCCAACATTAATATACTATGTATTCTATATACTAATATTTTATATGTTTTTTTATGTATAAGTATTGTTTTTCATTAAGTAATTTAGACCATTTGTAGTTTTATTTATTTCCGAAAATTTTAATGTAAAAATAACATTTTAATTTACAAAATACTTTTACTTGAAAATATAATATTTTGTTTTTGTTTTAATTACTTTTATTCTAATTATTTATTTTATATGGTACATTTTGATATTTTACATAAAACAAGATTTTTTTTTTTTAATGTTCACGAGATAATTTTTCTGAAAACGGCAATAATTGATTTAATAATTATAATCACTTCATTTTATTATTACGTTCAAAATAGGTGAATTTAATTATTACAATTTAAAATAAATATTAGGCTAGTGAAAAAGGATTTAAATAGAACCATATTAAAATGTGTGTCCTTCTGTTTATTAAATTCTAACTGCGTTATTCAAACTGATAACTTCATATTCACATTTTAAAATTTTAAATACTATTTATTTGGTTAAACTATTTTTTTTTAGTATCAATGATCAGTCATTTTTTGAATAATCTATAAACATTTCACCTGCAATACGAAAAAATTGAATATTTACTTAGTTACTCTAAAAAAATCATAACATATCTCAACAATGTGATAACGTCTTGTACAATAATATATTCTTAACCAGAATTCATTTCTTATCGGTCGGTTGTCTCTTTTTATCTCACCATTTAATTTTTATTTTATTGAGTACCCATTGCAGAACGTTATAAAATTAAAAAATCAATTGAATCGCAAATTAGAAGACTTTAAGCTTGAACACGAAACAATATAATATTTACATTGATGTTGCTCTTCCATAACCAATCATCTAATGCAGTGGTATATATAGAGGGAGGCCTATTGGGCTATATTTTGGGCTCCCCCAAAATATTTTAAAAAACTTAAAAATTATTTTAAACTTATGTTATATTTTAATGGTGCTTTATGCTTATTTAGAATTTGCGTCCAACGACAAATCATTTTAGAACATTCTGTAAATAAAATGTAGATAAGTACCTACTGTGTATTGTTAGTAATTCTTAGATATCAGTGGTCATTTAACTCTGTCCATAGTAGCCCCTCCCGAAAATATTTTTTGTATACGCCACTGATCTAATGTAATGTCATAGACGTGTTTGTACGCAAATGGGAGATTTAAAATTTGGTTTAATTTTTAACGAATGAAAATTAATCGTATATCCTTGTATTCACTTTTGATGAACTCGCCTGCTGATGTTTTACTCAATTAAAACATTATGTTTGTCTATCAGAATATAATAAAACACCTCGGTGTTCATTTCTATTACAAGTATCTTTATTACCCAGATTTCTCCATTTGAATGAAAAGAAAATCTCTCGACATTAGACTATGTAGTTGTAAGAAAACTTTGTACATCAACCAATATGTTACAAATCTAAAATCTTTTCCAACATTTTCTTTACAGTGGGTATTATATGGGTTGCAGCCGAACAAATTTAGAAACCGATAATACTTAAACCCGCTTAGTTGCCCATTAAGTAAGCTTTTATATCATTGTTATAAATACCACGTCAATGCCATAAAATCTTAGAAATGCTAACTATAGCTTCATACTATTATTCTAAATATTTTAATAGCCATTTTAACGAGCCATTAATTCCATTAATAAACAAATTTAACAACATTAGTTCTTCTAATTTACTAATACCCTGACTCGTCCTCACCAGTCTTCCGTTACCTTAAGTTCAAAGACACATATCCAAGGTCTAACTTAAATTATTTACTTCCACTTAAAAGGGTCAAGTCAACGAGTTTCATGATTTAAACTATGTGTTATTATATAAATTGTAAATTATATTTTAATAAAAGAATAATGAAAAAAAAAAAAAAAATAAATAACAAAATAATTTAATTAATTGCAATCAATTACTAAGGTGATGATTGTACACAGCTGCATTGATACTCGTAATAACGGGACAAAAGTAGCGAACGTACTCGTATAATGTATGTTATATTTAACTATCTTCATTCAACATTTCCAAACATATGACCTTGAATAAATTTCATACCTAATTAAATTTCAAATTGTTTGTTCCCAATAAAAAAAATATTATATTCATAATACGTTTGACATAATGTATGAATTTAATATTAATATTAAATGGTTTCAGCGGGTACTTAAAATATTCAATATGATTTATTTCTTTATGGATTATTTATATTTGTGTAATTTGAACTTTATTTTAATGTCACATTGATATTTTTTAAACATACAAACAAACAAATTTATTATTGTAAACATTATATGTTAGATAAACGTCTTTAGTTTTTAACTTTGTATTTCAGAAGCTACTAATTATTTTATTACAATAATTTTATTTTATTTTTTTATTAAAACATTTTTTTTACAATCTGCAATAATATTTGCATGATAAGTAAATAGGGTAGAATATTATTTTTTTAAATTTTTTTTTATATGCCATGAATAATATGAGACGGGAAATCTACTTAGTAGTAGAACCCATGCCATAAATTAACTCAATTATGAAAATAAACTGTACTTTTCTTCAAATTTGATTCAAGTGATTTTAATAATCATATTTTAGTATTCAAAAGATATTTGATGTATGGTTTCAGTTACAAATTAAATTATTTAAATTTTTGATTATTTGACGAATAGTTATTGAATAAATCTTTTAGTACAAGTATTGAAGTATTCAAGTCAGTATATTCAATAATGTATTTCCTTCTTTACAGATATTTTAATTTTTTACATTGAAAATGATCGCTAAATAGTTTTAATAAACTTATAAAAAATAAAAATAATTAAATGATTAATACTTGTAAGTTAATGTATAAATAAAAAAACAAATTGTTTCTATATAAAAATAAATAAATAAAAGTTTAGCCTTTATTAGTAGGTATATAGTATTATACAGTATATAGTATTATTATATTTGTATATTACGACCATCGGTTTTGAATTAGAAATTCGTTTTCAGGTACCTTACAAATATATTTATAATCCAGGCTGTGCTTGTATTTTTTTATACATGAATAATTTTACTTTTGTTTAATACTTATATATTATTTACATAAAAGTTTTTGATAAATTTTGTTTTATTTTAATTAACAGAAATAGAATTAGTAATTCACTTTTTCTATCCAGAACACGTGTTGAATAGGGATTTTTTTTCAACTAATAGTAAGAAAAAGATCTAAAAATAGATTGTTATTTTTAATTTTTGACATTTTTCTTTATTATAAAATTGAATAAGTAAATTTTTCAATTTAATTCGGTTTTAGTAGGTTTTATATAGATAAATGAAAAAAGTGCTAGAATATCGTTTTCCTATAAACTTTATTGCAAATTTATAACAGTTTATAGCATCTTTCTTTTCTTAAATCCATCTATTGTACATAAATAAATATAAGGTATGGCAGAGGATTACCACTTTTAATCTCCTAAAGATAAAAAAAAAATTTTGAAAATGACATTTAAAAATATCTATATTAGTTATATTATATTAGATAATTAGATCTATTAGATAATATTAATAAAAAATAACATGGACAAAAATGAAAATTTTCTATATTATATTAATGTAGAATAACATGATTTGTTTTCAAATATGATTAAAAGTCATTTTAGAGAATTACAAGCCATCAATTATAAAATGATTGCGTAACATATGATTGGCAGCGAGAATATTGAGTTAGAATTAATATTTTTGCTTTATAACACATTTCAAAAATTGGAGGCTCGATATTAATCATTTGTTGTTTGTTATAGAATTTTTTTTACATATAATTATTTTTACAGCTAAATACGTTGCAGTGTTGCCAATTAATTTGTTTGAATTATATTCAATATTCAATTGTTAGTGTATATTTTATTTTCAATATTTCTTTAATAAATATCAAAATAAACATTACTTTTGCTTGAAATATTATTTTACCCGCAAATAAAAATGTTATTATTTGTAAATCGCCAAGCTTTTATTTAAAACAGATATAGTTCTAGATAGAAGATTCGGTGACACAAGGTTTAATGTATGATACTCATATCATATTATATACAAATTTGAATATTTTTTTTAAACTTTTGTAGAATTTTTTATCAATGTTTGTATTTAGTCATGAAATCATTTACAATAACTTTAACTATATGTTTAATATCACTACCAACGTATTATAGCAAAAACAAGTTTTTCTTTGCTAAACCAATACAATTTCGACTTTTATAAGAAAAGTATTCAGTTAGTGTTAACTCTATTTTTATTCTGCCAAAGAGTACTATTATTATTAATGTTAACATGTAAAACCACAAAACTATAATAATGGTATGTCATAGTTGTATGACATTTGTTTTGAACTCTGAATCAAGATTTGTAGATTCCGTACGATGATTTCTAGTGAATTCTTTACTGACACACACCATTGGAATAGACACATTTATGTTATATCGATGATAAAATATATTTCGTCCAAATGGTTATTACTAGCTTTATTGATAGAACACAAAAGTTTTGAAGCAAAACAATCAATCACATTTTTGATCAAGCTTTTGTTATTTATTTATTTTTTTTGTTTTAAAAGTTATTCTGTTATTTTTCAAATGTGTTGTAGTTGTCAATGTTACTTTTATAAATTATACTGTAAACTAGTTAAAGTTATTTCACTTTACATGATCATGGTATGGTTATTCTGTAAAGTATAAATAAAACTATAAGAACGAATGATTTATTATTATATTGTATTTTGTAATATGTATTTTAATTTTGAATTGAGCAAAGAAAAATAAATATGCCATTTGTTAGCTTAAATTCAGTTATTATGTTGGTATATTAGATATATTAATTATAACTAGACGGTAACTGTATTAGATTACACTTTTATATAACATATGTTGAAAAAATCTATACTCGTATGATGAAAATATTTATTATAGAATGATAAGGTACAGGAAAAGTAGACTAGAATTTATTTAATTAATCATATAGTGATTATAACTCTAAATCATCAAAACATTATACATAATTTAATTACATTTAGTACTGAACAGTTGATAATAATATGTATTAAAATTAAACTTAATTCAAATCGCTTGTTTATTTATATTTACTAAATTGAGGCGTTGCGTGGCAAAGTAGACAATCTTTAGGCGCAGTGATTTTTGGTGAAGTTCAAAAAACTGATTTACCATTAATTCTTGAATTTTTCCATGATATTTTTATTTAAATTAGTTAACAATGGCATTTGATGGCATTCAAATATGAAATGTCGTAACTATGCGGTAATAACAAAATATATTGTAAATAATTTATTATTTTTTGATGATAAAGTAAAGTTTTTTTGATGATTATGTATTTAGGAATAAAGAGAAAATTTAGGAAGTTATAGTAAAAATTATATTAATATTTTGTAAAGTCTGAATTAATTTGGTTATAACAGCAAAATCTATCATATAAGTTATTATTTTTTTCTTGTTTAACACGCATAAAAATTATAAATCGTATTTTTGTATTAAAATTGAAGCTGAATGCAGTTTTCCGTTAAAAATAAAAATAAATTTATCAATTTTATTTTAATATAAGAACCCATCCAGTATGTTAATTTTATTGTAAAAAATGTTTTTCTTAAATCAATAACGTTTATAATCCTTTGAACTACTCAAATTTCAATTTTGTTATGTAATTTTTTTAATGCTAATATTTTAATGAATAACTCAATAAATTTATGATTTGATACAAAAATAAAATACAGTTTATTCGTAAAAGATTAAATATTGTATTTATTTTATTATAGTGCTTTTAAAATTGTTATTGTTTATTTTGTTAATATTTCAAAATAAGTGAATATTCTAATTTAAAGGTCAGTTAAAATTTTCACAATCTAATCATAATAATAAATTTACAATTAATATAATATTGACTTAATTGTAAATTTTCATTGCTAACATTTATTTTTTTTATTTTAGTAATAATAGTTTATTATTAATTTAATGTAATTCAATTTAATGAAAATAAAGTGAATTTCTCATCATAGTATTTTTTGCTCAGTTATTTTTTTAATGTCAATTTATTATAAATTAAGGGATATTATAATGCTATAAAAATTAAATTAAATGTACTTTTTATTAAATCAAATACTAATGTGGTGTAATATAATAATTGTAAATGATTATCTATAAACTAATTTGCTCATAAGGCATACAAGTTTTATATTCAAAAATAATTAAAATATCTTATTTTGTTTTATACAATAAACAAATAATATTTTGTTATTAAATAATATCTTATATATTTTCATATGATATTTCATAAAATATCTTTATTAAATAATATTCATTCATATTCTATATTATCCAGTTAAGTTTATATACTCCTTATAAATATTAGTGGCGTGTTTTTATAATTGTTTGTCTTTATACTTATAATTTATGTGACCGTTTTTTTTTTTTTTTGTAAATTGTTTATTTGTTGTACAAATATTTATTTTATATTGGATTCGTCCCATATTGATAATAAAAAAAAAAAAAAAAAACTAAAACACAAGTATGACGTTTGTTAAAAATATAACAATATAATAGATACTACTATATAATAGTTTTTATGCAAAATATAAATTATATGTCTGAGAAAGAGAGGATAAGGAGGGAAAGAGAGAGGGTTTGTATAATTTTCTAATGAAGTAATTGTTTCTATTATAATATAGTATTTCACAAAAATAATATAAGCAAAATGATATTCTTGTCTCTGAGAGTTATTCGTAAATTTTCTATTTACAATAGGATTTAAATATAAATAAATTCATCATCTAAGGTATTTTAATTCTCATAATTGTGAAGACGGCGAATGAATTAAACTTAAACTAAATATTTCGAGGAATTTTTATACGCAGTCTGCAGTAGTACCAATACAGTTATATATTATGATGCATTTCATATTTGATACGAAATTCGATGAAATTAATACTTATGCTCGAATGTAATGGGAAACCAGGCTTCATTTTTATTTAATTTTTTAATTTCAATCAAATTATATTGATTGATTTTTAAAAACAATAAATGGACTTATAATTTTTGTTTTCATTGAGTATTTGCAAGAAGAATATTTTTTCTTTTTATTTTATCACATAACTTGAAATAATTTCTCTGACATATTAAAAATCCTAATGTTTTTATTTTCTTTAAATGTCAAGGACATTCTTAATTGTATAATTTAGTTCAAATACATTTCGTTCAAAAAATACGAGTATCATACGCATGTAACTTACGAATAAACCTAACCACAGTACTATGTTTGTATTACATAGCATCCCTTTTTCAATTTAAACATAAATGTCGTGTTTATAGTTTTTTCATTGTCTTATTCTAAATTTTAACAAGCTATTTAGAAGCAACTATTTTTTCCACCCTTTTTGAATTTCATAACAATAAAATAAAATTGGTTAAAGTTTTGTATTCAATTACAATTAATGATTGTTATGTAAATATATATTTATATATGAAGCTTTACTTTTTAAGGAATTTATATATACATACTCGTATGACTGTTTATATTTACTTTGAACTTTCTGAAAAATATGTAAACCTATTTCTTAAATAGTAATGTTCGAATAACTTTCCGACATTTTTATTTTTAAATGTTGAATGGAGCGAAAAATTTATTAGAATTACCATAGTGTATTTATGTTGTAATTTTTAATTGTTTTATTTTTATTTATTTTATTATTTGTATTGGCTTAAATTCTATATTAGTTTGACCTTATGAATTTCTCCAATGGTCTAATTTTTTTATGGGAAGCATTACTTAATTTAATTCTAAATTTAAATTTTTGAATTTCTCAACTAACGAAAAATAACAATAAAAATATGCAAAATATACGGAATACCGGTTTCGATAAAAATTAATTTGTTTTTCATTGTTACTCAAAGATCCATATTCATTGACATTTTAAATATTTACTGAATTCTAATATCACGATGTTAACGTTATATTTTAATGTTTCAAATGTAAAAAAAAAAATCTACAGAAATACGTGAAAGATAAGATTCTAATAAACTTACACCTGTGCAGATATAAAATAGAAAATTTCAATTATGTCCAGATTGATTTAATTGGTATTATTGATTTCAATGACGGCCAATCGAAGAATAAAATTAATCAAGAAAAAATATAGTCAATATATTGTAACACTGAATTATATTCGTGTACTAATATTTTCGAAAAAATCATCTCGCAATGTAACTTATATCAACTTTTGGTTAGTATTTAAATAAATAATTATTCGATATCATATTTAATGTCGTTATTACTGCGTTTTTAAGTAACTGTATCGAGCAAAACATTGTGACGTGACAATGAAATGTTTAAAGACACAGATGTAGCTAAATTGCCTGTACACATCGCCGTGTTACAATATATAATTAAATTGCATATTATTCCAAATGTAATTATTGTTATTTTGGTGTGTTAAAATGCTTTTTTTATTAACTTCAGATTAAAAAATAAAGCTAATGCATGTACATATTTTTTATATGAATTCACAATTATAGAATGATTAACATAGTAAATATTTAAATTATAAGCCAAATTGATTTATTTTGTATTGTTATTATTATATTTTTAAACATAAAATGACAAATTATAAATATTATTTTTTTCACATTTGCGTAGTGAAATATTATAAATAATATACCTACAGTTGAAGATTTGCAATAAATTATGTAGTTTTTTTTTTCACAAAATAAAATATCAAGTATATCACGATTTATATAGTATTATTATTTATTATTTGTTATCGCTATATATACTCAAATAAGTGGTTAGATACTGTAAATTTATGATGCAAAATAATATTTTCTATTTCACTAGCCATACAGATACTTAACATGATATTTAGGTAGTATTATACAAGTATAATTTATGTAAATCAGGTTAGGTTTCACGTAACCACGGCTTTTTTCATAATTTGAATTTTATTTTTTCCTAAAATGAAATATAATTTTTCTTGCTTGTATGATTCAATAACTGTTTTATAAATTTGGTGTATTTAATTTATTCGAGCAAACTAAAAAAAAAATGTATGATTTTTCGACGTTGATTTTAAAAGAAATCAAACAAATAAAATTAGCTTACAAAAGTTAAGCATGTATTATTTTTTTGCAAAAAAAAAAAAAATGGAAATTCCTCGTAAAAAGTTTGTCAACTATTTTATATAATATGCAAAATGTATACAATCGTGCATTTTTATTTTTTATTATTTTTTTATTACTTATTCGTAGGTATGGAATAGTTTTAAGTCATGAACAAACTGAATAAAGTTCAGTTTTATATTTTCATGTATATTTACATCAGTAAATTTGAAACACAAATATAATATGTATAAACATACAATAAAATTAAATAATATATTTAATTAATATTACTTAAACATTTAACTTAAGAATTATAATACATCTCGGTTATATAATTAATTTTAAGTTGTAAAGCGATTCAGCTTTGTTTATTTTACATGCATATAATATGTACATGTGAAATAAACAAAGCTGTTATATTAACTATATTTATTATGCTATATATTATTTAACTATATATATTAACTAACAGTTAGTTTTAAATATTATTTATAGTTTTGAATGTGTGATATTTAATTGAAATGTTGTTCAATGTATTTTTAAGATTTGTATTTTCATACAAGAACTATATAAATTATTTTAACCATGTGATATCATTAAGTTACAACCACATAAAGCAATTAATACAAATATTATGTATAGAATTTTGTACTGAATTCTTTTTTAGTGACAACTTAAAAAATAACTCTCTTAAAGGCAAATAGAAAAAGCAATAACAAAAAAAAAAGAATTAAAAGACCATCAAAATGCCAAGTTTGTTGGAAAAGTTACAATTGAAAAAAAAAAAATAAATAATAATTACAAAAATGGAATGAAACTCATTATGCGCAAAAGAAACATTTCGTATATATGTATAGGTACAAATATTTATATATACAAAATATAAAAATATATGTTGTTTTTTATAAAAGCTTTGTCAAAACTTTTCAACCGGTGTATGTAAGAATACAAATTGCTCGGTCACAATATAGAAAACTTTACTCGTATATAATTAAAATTTACGTATTCATGTGCGTGCATGTATATCAAATATATGTATATATACGGAACGATATTATTCAAAAGTTTACTTTCTTCTAATAACATTATTCACACCATTTAACCAAGAATCCGGATTATCGTTCGCCGAAGGAAATTTATGAATATATATATATATATATATATGTGTGTGTGTTTTTGTAAAAAACCCACGTGTACTGTAATAAAGGCTTGAAACTTTTAATGTCCTATTGTAAGAAGTTTATCCGAACCTCGAGAAATCCGCAAGTTCAGATAATTTTCGTGTTGGGAACAATAGTTGATGCGGTGACTATTATTATACGTACAAGAGATAAAGGTGTGAGGAAGTTTCTTTGCAGACTTGATGGTGATCGTAATCGTCCGCATCGAATCGTTAAAAATAGTGCTATGGTATTGCTTTTCTTTTTGTTGTTTTTTTTTTTTTTGTTCTTTATTTTCTTGTGAAAGCAACCCGATATTAATGTAAAAACCAAGACTGTCTGGTATTGTTTCTTCTTGACAACCGAAACTAGCGTTCACCAACGATAATGCTCGTCTCGTTTTCGTCAAACACATTTTAAGTTTTCCTCCATGATTCTCGAATCAATTGTTTGTTCGTAAACAACATTCAAAGCTTAAAATTTTGCTAAAATGACAGGCATTGTTGTGGGATTTTTTTTTTTGTTTTAAAGAGGATTTTTTTTTCTGTAAACAAATCTGTACCGAAGGGATTCTTTTTCAAAGCACATACACTTATTTTTTTTCCACCGTATTGTTGTTAGTTAATCAACAGTTGTTAAATACATTAAGAACTTTATAGAATATTTTATATTAACACGAATTAATGTAATGTTGTATGAAAAATTTTGATTATAGCTTTTAACTTTACTTAGGAATATTATTTCGAATTGTTTAGGAATAGAATAAATATTATCATTATTTTTTTTTTACATAATTAATTTTTAACTATTTTTATAGTTTTTATTTTTTTTTTTTTTATTATAGTTTTTATAGTTATTTATCATTATATGAGAAAAAAAAACGTTTTCGAGTTTTCGATAAAACATTGACATCATTCTTAAATAATAAATTTTTTAATAAATATTACACCATCTGTCTTTTAAAGAGCAATAATCGGTTGGTAAGTTTCATAATACATTATTATAATTGTTTATTAATCATTTAAATATATTCGGTTTTTATTAAATTTTATTTTAAAGCAGTTTTAAAAATGGTTCAGATTTTATTTTTGTTTTTGACGTTTTGACAATTTAAATACACGTATAATGATTAATTTTAGCTTAAATGCTTATTAAAATGGTCAAACTATATTTTTATCGTACAATTTTCTACGTTATAATTATATACTATCAAAATACCGACAGTGTCGTGTTGATACTCTTTTGTCGCATAAACAATAATCTGGAGGGTTTTTATTATTATCTTTATTTACGATATTATTTATTCGTCAAAATCTTACTTCGTTTTGGACTTACTGAAGAAAGTAATTTTTAATAGCTTATGAGTACATTTAAAATATTATGTTAATTAATTATTAAATTAAATTCTTTCAAACACATAGATTTCACAGTTTAAATCCTATGTGCTGTTACTACTCTAGCTGTAGTCTAAATGAATCGTATATAAGATGAGATATATCGGTACAGTACATGGTTGTGCGTGTTATATTATGTATCCGTTTTAGCTAAGATATTGTTCAAAAAACAATATGACTTTAAAATGCACATGACGTTAAATTAATTTCGATGAGCTACTGTTCAACGTTTTTGTTGCTCCACTAACAAAGTTACATCTAAATTTCTATATATTCTTTTAATCTGGTCACGCGTTTTATTTATTATATAACTAATAAAATAATAAAAATTAAATAAAAATTACAAATTAGTAAATGGTGAATACTCGTAAATTAATATATAAATAAATAAACAAATTGTTTTTATATAGAAATAAATAAATGATTAGCTTAGGGTATTTATATATTTGTAAGGTACGACTGGTTTTGAAATTTATTGAAAAGTATATAAAAAGTTAATAAAGTCAAGATTAAATATGAAAAAATAAAGGGAGGAATACATTGATAAAAGTTAATCGTTTTGTAAACAGATAATTAGTTTTAACAGGAGAGATTATTTAAAATAAATTCTTATTAAACATAAATATGTTAAAAAATATATACCTTAGTTATTATTAATTATTAATATATTGATATTCTATATTGTTCTTAAAATATATTTGTACATTTAAAATACTATTAAAATTATTTTTCATTATTTCGTTGTGTATGCGTAATTCTTATAAAACTGATTTAATTTAAATTTTATTTTGGGTATTTAATATTTCCAAGTCAGTATTGATTTTGTACATCATGGTTATTGTTTAAAACAAGTTTAGCAAAATTTGAATTAGAGGCAGTATTTTTTAATTTTATTCTATAAATGTGTTCTTTGTGTTTTATTTTAAAATTTCCTATATAAATATATAATAACCTATATAAAATGTAATTAATAAAACATAGACCAGCATTTTTATAAAAGAGGGAATTTTTGTGAAGTTTTTTAGTTTTATTATTTATATGTTTGATTGAATTACTGTTCATTTATATATTATTATTATGTAACTATTTTATAGAAATCAAAGTGTGATGAAATATACGATAACGTATTTTTTTCACTATCCATAAAACTACAATACTATATAAATCAACACATTTTTCTTAGGATTACGGTATTTATAATATAAATAACGAATTTCTTATAAAATGTATGTATATTTGATTTTCCTAATTTATCGACAAGTGAACAGAGATTTGGACTCAATAAAAAATAGATAGAGGGTGAACGACGACAAAAATATCTGTTTAATGTGTTACGTTGGACAAGATAGTCTTGTAACGTTTAAACCGAAGACTCTTTCCTACCAAAAGTTGCTAATTTTTCAACTAGTGTTACTGTGTGTCAGTGACGGTGCTAGGATTTTTTTGCTAGGTAGGGCCAACGGGAGGCCAACAATTATAAGATAGGGCCAACAAAAATGAAATATCAACAAAAGATAAATACCATTATTTAATATTTTCTGCTTATGAAAAATGATTATATTATTATGTCTAAGGTCAGGTCAGTGGTAGGGCCACTGATAAGGCCAGTTATTTTCAGGTAGGGCTATGGCTCTACCTGGCCCGTCGCTGGCACCGTTAATGCTGTGTGTACTGTGCAGCTGTTACGATTTCACATGTGTATCGACGACGCTCGTAATCAAAATGGTAACATTTCAAAAGAATTTTATCTTAAAGTTATTCGTATTTTATTCGGTCTAGGGCCCTACTGCAAATTAATTCAAATCAACTAAGGTTTCATGGTGCGCCTTATCTTTCTGGTCTACCCCTCAAGTTACTAATATCATTATTAATACTAATAACTACTAATAACTAATAATAATATTATATATAATAATACTAATAACTAATAACTAATAACTATTAATAACCCCTACTAATAACCATTATTGAACAATTTACTTATTGTAATAACTGTATGGATTGTAAACGTTCATAAGATTATTATTAAATAAAATAAAAATTATGTGTTTAACCGAAATTAAATGAAGCAATAGGGATCAACTACTTCAGGCACTACAGATACCATACGAAGTTACAGTTTTTCATATCATAATATCGTTTTTTATCAGAGAAGTAAAATGCGTCTTATCGAAAATATAAAATGTTAGTAATTTTTTTATTTAAAAAATCGTTTTCCGCATATAAGTACTTTGTTGCTCTACTGAACCGAAGTGTCGACGTAAGAGCGCATGCACGCATTGATAAATACCACGCGATGGACAAGTTGTGCGCATGTCACAAAGAAAAATACGTTGAAAATAAACTATATATACGTACGTGTAATAGCGTTCTGGATAAAGATAAATAATGAGAGACAGAGATATTGTCCCGAAACCAGACGAATATACAGAACGGATAATAAGACTTTATTATTTTGCATCGTCATCGCGTCGAGTGAATCGTGTATCTTATGGGAGTACGGTATAGTGACTACGGTTATAATGGTATATTATATATGTTTAAATAAATATTGAATATGTGGTGGACAAATAAATGTAAAACATAACTACACAGTGTCACGAAAAAGACTTTGAAACGTTCGTGTTCTGCTGATCGAGATGATGAGTGATGGACGCAAAGCTTACGATGACTGTCCCTGTATCATCATCTCGTTACATGCTTGCAGTAAGACCGGAGTCAGAAATATTGCAGTCACCATTTTTGCTTTACAGTTAAAATCATAGGTACTGAAATTAAATTGATTTCGTCGTCGTATCAGGTTAGGTAAAGTTAACCTTAACTTCTCTTGCCTCTCTTTTGCCTCATATTTCTTTCATTCTCTCTATTTTCGTATAAATATGTACCCAGCTAGATCATCTTATGTTATTATTTTCTGCGTACACCACCTAAACTTACACCCTACCCACAAAAACCTCTGTCGGGTACATTCAAAATTGGCTCCGATAGAATGAACCAGTGTTTGCTACAAATCCGAATGTTGAATTGTACGGCATACTACGAAACCCATTTGTCTGACGCCGTCAGTGAATAATTTTATAACAGAATTCTCACACAGTGTGTCATAGTTCAACCGTTGCGTTCCATAGTTAACTATCGTTTAGGGTGTATATTACGATAAACGGCAAAAATAATGAAACAACAGATCTTTACATCTGCTTATATTGTATAATAAAAATGAAATCTTATGTATCGTAACAATCATACATTTTACTACAATCGATGACATTTTTTTCTCCCCACAATAGAATAAAACCGTATAATTACACAAACCACAAGCCTAAATCGTTTATGGACAAATTGAAATATAAAATAAATAAATAAATTACATGCCTAACACCAATTTTTGGGATCTATAATTCGGTGAACTCCGAATAAAACAATACATTTTCGCAGAAAATTTTATTTTGTGTGATTATATAGTAAAGGCGTATAGCAAATAACTCAGTTTAATTAAAAATTAACGATACAACTAAGTCTTAGTTGTATGATTCAATAGAGTAAATTAAATAAATTATAAATGTGCAGTTCAGAAAAAAAAAAATGTAGGTCACTGTTGTAACTTACGAGTATATGGGAAATAGTAACTTTCTAAAATCCCTGATACATAATGTTACATATTATGGCTTAGTTTTTTTAGAATTCTCTCAGTATTGGCGACAGTCATTAGCTTAAAATATACAAAACGATATCTTAACATTACGAATTAAGTTTTGAACTTTTTTTTGCCCTCCTCTTGGCTTTATTTCAGTACTTATTAAATTTATTTTGTTCTTCTTGACTGGCTGTTTTTACTATACTTAAAAATGATTTCATTAATGTTCATTAATTCATTAATCTCTTTAACTCGTGCTCTTCTTACTAATTTCAAAGTTCTTGTACGTTTCACTCATTTACATATTCAGTTTCACATTTCTTTTGGTTCGGCTAATTTATCATTTAATTAATATAATTTTAAATCGTATTATAAAATTGACTAACCTATGTTTTCTTGTTATTATCCGAATTTTAATAATTTGTAACAATTTAAATTTAAATT
The DNA here is from genome assembly GCF_003268045.1 of Sipha flava. Taxonomy (NCBI): domain Eukaryota; kingdom Metazoa; phylum Arthropoda; class Insecta; order Hemiptera; family Aphididae; genus Sipha; species Sipha flava. Next base: position 189,481 of record NW_020273276.1, read on the forward strand.
CAACTTGAAATGTTTAATATTTATAGTTGGATTGTTGTAAGTACTCATAAAATTGTTAAATGATCACGTTCAAAACTTACATTTGATAAAATTTATTAAATAACATATGAATAAGTAAATAAATGGATATCATAAAATTATTATAGATTTTTTAAATACGTATACATAAGTGGAATATATGAGTTTAAACGTATTTTTTATCATACCTAATAATCATATAATATATTTATTGAAATTGTTTCAAGATAAATATTTTTTAAAATAATAAAACTGTCAACTATAAATAATTATATACACTTGAATATTAATTTTCATAAGAAATATAATAATTTTTTAAACATTTCTATTTTTAAATCAATATTTTCGCTCATCTTATATTACAAAAACCTTCATAATACTAATATTGAAAATCCGCCAAGTGGCTTAATCCCATATATAGTCCTAATACAACTATGCGTGTAGCAAGGTATATTTAAAAGTTATTGTGATGAACAAGTACTTCGTTATGTTCAAATTTAGTGATATTTCTATTATAGTTCCTTGTTACATAAATTTGTTTAATTGACACTATCCCAATATGCATTAGGTACATATCGTTATGGTAACGTGTAATTTATCACTTTGGAGGTTTTTCCATATTATTGTACGACATATACAATATATTATTTCTATCGTATTATAACTTTGTACAATAAATCATCAACATTTATTTGTTTACTAGAAACTCACGTGCTGTAAAAATATTGTTAAAGTTGGTGTAACACACAACAATAGTCTTAATTTATATAATACGGTCTTAAATGTTATGAAATTTCTTGCATAGTTTGTCGATAGGGGCGAGGATTCGTATAAAACAAATAGATATTCAGACACTTTCAAAGCCAATTGAATAATTTAATTCATCTTAAACGAATATGAACCCTAGAGTTGATCAGTTGTTATTATTATCATTGTTATACGATGACAATGATTAGCTTTTAATATATTTACTTTAGAAATCACCTTCAACAAACCAGAAACAAGAGACCTGCCGCATCAACATTTTGATATTTTATGATATAATAATGTTATCACATGATAAGAAAATACTTTGATTAAAGTTGTACTCGTATGAAATCAATGCAAGACAATTTTGATTAAATATATCTACTTTAATATTAATTTTTATTGTTGTATATAATCAATTTCATCAAATTTATTTTTAATGCAATTCGTGTTTGCAATGTTCATCACGCATTTTAATAGACACAATACCAGTACACCAACACAAGATATTCGCCGAGTATTTACTGAAATTTGAACATTACTACTCTTAATCATTGCTTACATTTTTACAACATTTTAATCATTTATACAAATTTTTAATTAATATTTCGAACATTTTTGTTTATTTTTCGTCATTTTATAAATATGTATAATAAAATTCATCGAAATCTCATGCGTTAAAATGACGCAAAACCACCCTATGTACAGTCAATTATCCACGTTGATTTTGTTTGCAGTACAGGGACGCAGTTAGTATATGATGATTGTGTGCTAGAGAATGGTGCGGAGTACAAAGAGCGCTTGTATGTTCGTTCACAACTTCGGATTACCGTTCAGATATCTGAGATCCCACAGCACAGTTTGTAGTGGAAATGCGCGCGCATGCAAATGACAGGGGTGTGATTTGGGGATAGTAGGGAAGGAGGCACTAAGATGGGTTTAGCCCCTCCATAAATGCAAGTATATTATATATTGAATTCTCCGTTAATCACAAAACACACGGTAAACGAACTACCATTTATCGTTTTCTGACCACTTTGTAGTCCAGTACTTGTTTTCCTACACTTTTCCTCGGCTTCAATTTAATGTTAAAATGAATGGCACAGTGTAGCTATCCGTCGACGATTTTTGGGGGACCAGGAGCATACAACTGATTTCAACAGACATCTCCTAAGACCAAAACGGACCGATTGCGCTGCGTAGTAGGTATGGAACATTTAAGAAATTGTCTCGTTTAGTCTAGTAAACAGAGACAACGATATTTTAGAAATTTATAAGACGGGAATTGATGAAAAAATGGTTATTGGTCGTGGTTAACACCAGTACTAACCAGTACTTAAACATATTTATATGATATGTAAAGTGATGTGTGTTTTTATACCAATACGTTTATGAGAGTTTTATTCATCATTATACTTGAAAGTTATGTATACGCCAGAGTCTATAACATAAGCGTGCAGCAACGGTTTTTAGAAATGTGGTTTATTTCATTTCAGTGTAATTTCATTTTTGCTGCTTGCGTGCAAATAGATTCACAAAAACATACACGCACTGTTCGTTAGAACACCGATGGCAATAATTTAATCAAAATACATACAGCGTTTTGGATCCGATGCAAACCGGAAATAAAATTATACGGTAAAAGATTATTATCTACAGATGACAACCGTATTTGATATTATTATACTCAATTCGTTTTCGTTGTAGTTCATCGTATTTTGTCGTCATTTATGTTCCGTTATAATTACGCGTACATCGTACAACTTTCTTATATTTTCATTTCTATCATAGTAATTCCTTTTCTCTCTCTCTCTCTCTCTCTCTCTTGGTTTTTCTCGTAATTTATCTTGAAAAACAACATTTCATACAGCACTGAGTGTATTATAGTGGTGAACGCCATTGTCTCGTAAACCTGTAATATACGATATATTTTATTATAGACGGCTTAGATAGAAGATATAAAGCTGTATAGGTACAACTAATGTTTGATATGTACGACATTTAAACGTATTGAGCATGTAATAATTATACAGTTCACTGGAAAAAAAACTGCGCATGAATGGATCGATTTATAACCTATAGACACGGAGTCAATTGACGGTTATAACTACCATTTAAATTTATTAAAATATTATAGAATATGATGTATTGTACTACTATTATATTGTTATATAAATCACTTGTATTATGTGAGATTTAGTATATGTACGACAGTGTGATTATTTTATAAAATATGATGCTAATCGAGCTTCAAACCATTTTTTCTAATAGTATTTCAGTGTAAGACATATTTTGAATTGTCTGAAAATATATCTTACACTGAAATATTATTAGAAAAAATAACAACAAAACAAAAACTTGCAAGTAAATATCAGGATATTATTAGTAGTTTATAATGTTCAAGTCCCTCTCCCAGAGAAAACACTACACGTGTTACGGGTATGGCAAACCCGGGGCCCCGAGCTCCTATCCACCAAGGCAAGGAAGGTTGATCGTAGGGCTAACAACCCTGCATTGGAAAACATACTAAATGTTAAAAAACCACAAAACAAGCCTCGGATATGGAAAAGAACTGGACAAAGACCGGAATCGGAAAACTGCATCAAAATTGGGACTTGGAATATTAAAACTTTAAATTAACCGGGTATGTTACAATGTATGCTGGATGCTATCCAAAATTAAAATATTGCTATACTAGCTTTACAAGAGGTTAGATGGCTTAGTGAAGGAAATAAAAAAAAAGATGATAAAACCATTTTCTATAGTGGTAACAGAAACGGAAAGTTTGAAAATGGAGTAGGATTTGTAATAAAAGAGACCAAATATCATTGTTTATAAATAGTACTGTATATTGATAAACTATTCCTATTTAATATCAATTTCGTGAGAGTAGTAGTACATCGAGTTCGTAGTACATATTTATATATATACTATATAACATGTCTTTTTTTTCTTTTACTCTCGGTTTACAATTTTTATGGAAGTAACGAGATTAAAACGGGACCTTATTTTAAAAACAGGACAAAATACCCGTTCATGTCCCGTTCAACGTTTGTCGGGACAACGGGACATTATGATAAAAAAAGAGACAATCCTGTTTTAAACGTGACGTATGGTCACCCTAACATAAATAGTAAAAATAACATGCACCGAGAAATAAGTGAAAGAATAGCTAGTGGAAACCAGTGCTATCACAGTATAAGTAAACTACTAAAATCCAAATTACTGTCAAGAAAATCAAAAACTTTACTCTATACAAGCTATCTGAGACCAGTAATTACATATGCATGTGAGATATGGTCCTCAACGAAAGATGATGACAACAGATTGGCAATATTCGAACGAAAGGTACTTAGAAACATTTTTGGCCCAATAAATAATACATAGTTAAGAATTTTCGAGAGAAGAAATAATGACTATACAGACTATATTTAAAACTCAATATTTCGTCTTATATGAAAATTAAGAGAATATAATGGTTTGGAGATATATGAAAAGCTAGTAATGACATCATAAGAAAAGTATTAATGGAGACCATACATAAAAAAAGACCGATAGGCAGACCACGAATGAGGTGGAAGGATGCGGTAGAGAAAGATATCAAGATGTTGGGAAGAAAAGTGACAGTTGACTTGGCATTTGACAAAGAAAGATGGAGAGAATTGCTTGTGGCAGCCTAGGTCCTACAGGGATCGTTAAGCTAAGAAAGAAGAATGTTTAAGTAAATAATTATAACTGGTATAATTTTTGATCGATTATTATTGCATTAACATGAATCATTTCGTTTTTTTGTTTACCCGATTTCTCGCATGTCAATCAATTTTATATTTTTAACTAGGATTTGAATTAACATTTTGATAAAAATATATTTATATATATATATATATATATATATATTGTACAGCAACGTTGAGATTAAATTGCATTGTGTGCAACAGTAGTTTTAAAGTTTAATGGTTTTTCAAATATTATGAAGTATTAACAACCGTACGGACATTATGATTGATTTTTCCGATCAGGAGATTTGTCCGTGTGAAACTGTTGTTCAACGAAGCCAGTCAAATGCGCATTACGAAGTTCAAGAAGTGTATGTAAATTTATATAAATACTGGTGCAAAATAACAATATTTCCCGGTGGACATTTTGTGTACGGTCGAGTATATATAACAACGACCTTCGTGTGGGCCACAAAAGGTACACGCACGAAACCATATATATATGTGTGTGTGTTATTATAATTCCAGTTTGGGCGAAGTAGAAAATATAAAATATATTTATATATATGTCTGTATGTATGTGTTTGTGTGCACGTGTGCGTGAATGCGTACGTGTGTACGATATTACTTGGCAATAAATTTAGGCCGAAATATAGCCTACGGAATACAACGTAATAAAACGATCGTAAAGAAGACTGCTTACAACGCTCTGATCGCCTCCGGCATCTTTTCGATCTCCCGACTCGAAAACCGGTTTAGGTATATGTTTTTTTCTATAACTTTTATCTTATTATTATTATTATTATTTTTTTTTTTTTCTCCGCTACCAGCTACCTCTATTACACCAGTAAATCCTTCGGCCGATAGCCACAGGGGTTCACTCGGTATAATGTGTAGAGAGAATATATATTATAATTGTATTTATTATAATGTTTTTCTTTCTTGCTTTTTATTTTTATTTTTATTTTATTTTTTTTTAATTAATAACGAGAAAGAATATCTCATATTTTTTTTATTTTTTATTCCGCCCAAAGTTAATTACAAAGACCCTCTTTCGTGTTGTCGATACGATCGCTACTGGTTTATTAAGGAGTCCACGCAGTGGTGATTAAGATAACCGAAATGGATTTGGCGTGGGTTAGAATTACAATGAAAAACATTCTATACGTATTAAAACAATATTAATCGTTGTAATATAAACACAAAGAGTGTGCTTTCAAGATTAATATTATCGAATGCAAACGGCACGTCGCGAGGCCAGTGTGCCGTGTAACCTAACCCGTGCGCACATCGGCGCACTTCAGAACATCATTGCGTTTCGTTCGAAACCTATTGCGGGTAATCGAAAACATTAGAGCTCTAACGAAGCGTTTTATCGATAAATTGCAGTTGACAATATTATTTTTACCGATACACAACACGGTGTTACGCATATTGTGGATAGTAACGATAGTATCATGAACACCATCAGCACGGGTTTTCTCGTTGCCGTCGGAAAACTAGAAAGCAATTATGGCGGCGTGCGCCGGAGACTAGGATTGTGTACGTGTGTTTATTCGAAGACGAAACGCGTAGAAAATGTCTGATAAAAAAAAACCGATGTCTATCAAAGCAAGTTGTAATGATACGAGAACGTATGGTATTGTAACGTGTTGAATCACGGGATGTCATTGTTGCGTTCGATTAGCGATTACGGGGCGTAAATAAATCGAGGAGTCCCAAACGAATTTATCTCTTTTCCGAATAGGTAAACTGAGTCCCAATAATAATATTGATATTGGTAAACCGAGTCTCACGTATAACAGTTAAAGCGGCAAACTGTGTTCCGTCTAAAATATTTAACGTATTAAATTAATTTAAATTATAAATATAATCGTTGATATGGTTATAAATTCACCGAGTACGATATTGTTTTATTTCGCTCCGTATTATTACGCAACATTTATATAAGTACCTTACTATCTACAACAACGCTGGATGTGATATGTGATAACTGATAAATGTAAGTTTAACGTACGTAGTATACAATTGTGTTAATATAATTAAAAGTGTGTTAAATAAAATAAAATAATAAAAAAAAAAAAACAGCATTTCAATGTATTTCAAATTACCGCTTTATTTTTTATACAAGGGACTCGATTTACATTTTATTTTTTATTTTTTAGGCGGTACTCGGTTTACCTAAAATTAATAAAATGGGTCTCAATTTACCGAACCTTAAGCCCGTGGTCGACGGCACAACGGAACCGACTTAACGTAACAGCTTGCTTGCTGAATCTCTGCTCCGGTTCGACGGGGAGTACTTCGGAAATGTTTACGCGCGTATCCGATCACAATACACCTACTGGACGTGTGACGATCGATAGTAATAATGCGTGCGAGATCGTTTCGAATCCGTTTATTATCGTGGTTGCGCGAAAAGTGTGCTCGCGGCGGACAACGTCCCGGTATAGGCGCGGTCTACGTTTGACGTTTGCCAATGTGACCGTTCGACGACTGGTGTACCTGACCATCACGTCGTGAGTGCGTTTTATTTTTCCAGAATTTTCCGCGGGGCAGCAACGATATGTCTTCGCTACCCCGAAAAAAGTCGTGGAATTTAAAAATGTATTCGATTTTTACAATCCGAGTGTGTGCGAACATAGATTTTCCGTTATCGTGTTTGTATGCAAAACAATTTTATTTTGCGGTTAGTAGGGACGACGAGACGGTATACACCATACGTCATACCAAGGTTTACGGAGAATAGTTAGCCAGTTGTCGTATTGAACCCGTACAAAATTATTTTTTCGCTTTCCAAAAATAAACTTCGGCCCATCGAAATTTGGACTCCAGTGACGCCCATGGACGATGACAACGTACGAGCGTTTTATGCGCCGCGACGGGGTACGGGGCGGGCACCGCTCCTCGCTGGAGCCACCGAAACCCGGTTCGCCGGCAAAACGGCGCTGAGCTGTAATAATATTGTGTTCGGGACCACTTTAAAACGTTATCGACGATGACGACGTCGGTTTCTTTCTTTTCCATTTCTTTCCGCTCGCACGCACGTGCACGTACCTCACGAAGTGAACACGCGTGCGTTCGACTCGACACGTTTTAAACCCGCCGAGAGTTTTCGTTCCGTCGTCTCGGTCGTCCCGGTGCACACCGCCTATTGATTAAGATCTGATTTCAATTTTTTTTGTTTATTATTATTATTATTTTTTTTTTCGGTCTCTCCGTAAAAAAAAAAAAAAAAAAAACCGTGCGATAACGTACACAATAACACAATGCTGCCGCGAATAGAACGAACACCACCTGAATTTGTCCCTGAAACGTTGTCTAAAATTAAATCGCTTACCATACGATTTAATAGATTATTTGTTTCGTGCGCGTTTATTTCAATATTCAAAATATTACACGTGCGTTGAAGTTGCTCGACGTGCGCGCTGAACTACTAATGAATTATAAAAATAATATATTCGCCTATGGTTAAATTGTCTACGACGTAAAAAATAATATGCGTGTACGCGTGCGCTTGTATTTGTGCAAATCAATTATATTTATCGAAATGAAATTAATCGACTCGTCCGTTATAGCTCAACTGCGTTGGTGTCGTTGGCGAAGACCGATATGGAAATTGATGACAAATCAGAATATTAATGTGTCTAAAATGTGTATGATAAATATCCTTACTGCACGAAGATTTGTGAAAAGATTTCATTCTAATTAAAATGTTCAGACAAAAATTATACGCTTTATGAATATATTATGTGTTTCGCAGTGTTTATCATTTGAATTTGAATTATTGTTATTTTTGTTTTTAATTAAAATTACATAAAATTATAATAAATTGGTTCTAAATAAACTACAAAAAACTAATATTATACTTCAATAATATTTTCTAATGAACTTTTATATAGGAATATGTACTGACACAGGAAGACTCACTAGTGACCCTGTCAAATTTCGAAAAAAAAAACGCTTTTATACCAATAAAAAATGTAACGTTTAATGTTTTTTAATTTAATTTAGTTTTTCGAAATACAATTTATAATTATTATTTATTATTACAGTGAAAATTTTTAATTTAACAATTTGTTTTTCTCGCTTCAAGGCTGACAAATTCATCGACAATTTCTTCATATAAAATTTTCTTTATGAATTCCCTTGCATTGTTTTCATTATATCATCATTAAATTCATACGTACTGTGTACAACTAGAAAAAATCTTCAAATTTTAAAAAGAATAATGGTAAATGTTGTTTTTAAGGTAGAATAAAAATACGACTATTGCATAATTTTTTGTCCCTTTGCTATTCGCGCACCTGGCGTAAACACAGTTCGCCCATACCCTTGCCATATCACTAAAACTATATGAAAATATTATCGAATATGTTAGATTGAAATGACGCATCTAATGTACCTTATACGACTTGCAATTATTATAATTTACTAAAAACATGTTTAAACTGCTTTTTAAGAAAGGTATAGAGTTAAATTGTTAAATATACTTGAATTAAAGACATTAAATATTAGATTAATATAAGTTAATAATTAACTTACATCAATGTAATATTAAAAGTTTAATTATTGTATAATTGATCTAATATATGTGAAAACCAATTTAAAAAAAACATCATTGAAGATACAATCTATATTGGGAGGGAGGTATTGAGAACACTAACGCTCCTCCCGTTCATGGTTCTCTTTGGAAAAAAAAAATAAAATAAAATAGGTATTCTATACTATTATTTTACCTCATCAATATTTAATTATAATTGTTGAGTAAAGCAATAAACATATTAAAGATAATCAATGTGACCACTAATTTCCTTTAACAATATTTAGGTATTGCGTGTCCTTTAATTTATTTTATTTTACTTTTTATATTCTTATTGAAATTATTATTATTACATGCCGTTATATTTAGTATATTATATTACACATTTTGATTATTTCATGAATTCTAATTGAAAAACATTGTTCACGAATGTTTTGTAGTCTGGGCTGTGCATTCGTGGAACGTGCTTCGCAATAATGCATTGTTTTATTCCATGTATACTTACAACTGCATAAATAATGTATTGACGATAATATTAATTTACGGCTCCAATAAACTATGTAAAAATGGTTTCGGATTTATAATTATTATTTTTCCTAATATTCATCCTTCGATATGGTTTCCTGTGTATTAATTTAAATATTTCTTCATGGTGTTACACAACAATATTCATTGACCAAAGAACACTCTAAGAACATAATAAGAATATTAATAATTTGTCATCTACTTCGTAAGTAGTTGATTGTTTGAAATTAACTACGTAAATTCAATAATTTTGAATAAATTAACATATATTGGACCGGTGAAATATTTACACAAATGTTGTTTGGGATGATTTTTAATATTAAAAAACTTTTGCTCGGCTCAAATAATTTCAATAATGTAGTAAAAACAAAAACAAAAATTATTATAAATTCTCACAGTCAAGATCTATTCTAAATCATCCAACCACGATGGAAGAAGCTCTCGAAGAACACAATTCAAATCAGATTCATCACTTCTTCAAAGCCATGGGACATATCTCTAAAATTTAAAATAACTTTCCTTATTTTCAAAACTTATATTTAATCAATTAAATAATGTAAAATAATGTAACATTGAAACACGAGCTAATGACCCAGTAGTTGAAACCTTTATTCCTGAATAAAAAAAAAAAAAACAAATTATTCTCTATTAAATATTATGACCATTGGTCATTTGACCAATCACATCATGCATACGCTCTGTAATCTAACTTACAATTATTATTATACAAGCAAATCTTAAAAATAGAAAAAAATATTCTTATGATTTCATAATTATAAATTACAAAAATAAAAATTCTATTCATAAATTGTTTAAATAAATAATAAGAATATTATTCAAAAATTAGTAAGTCCAACCATCATACAAATTGTAATCAATTGATTTTATATTATATTTTATAAAAGTTACGAAAATATATATATTCCGAAGTGTCGATAGGATTTTAAAATAATATTATTAAAAATGAAAACCGAAACATTATATTTTGAGCATTATAAACTTTGTTGAAACCCAATACTTGTATTTCATGTATCAATACGTTTCAATGAAAATGATACAGCAATAATAAAAGAACGAGTTGTTAAATTAATTTAAAATCATATCGAGTTGAAATTTGATTAGGTTGTTTCTGCGGTAAATCGAAACAAATCTACGATTACGTTCAATCATGAAGTTTCAAATATCCATTTTTCAATTTGAATATTACTTTTGAAATGAAACATAATTAGGATGGAAATTAAAAATTATGAACTAAGTTGCTTTTGTATTATTCAATAATCATTGGGTAATATACTTTAATGTTTTTATGGTTTTAAATGCGTTAATTATCGGAATCACAGAGTTAACAAATATTTTATAAAAGTTTTACAAATCAAGCAACATATTTTGAAATAACAACCTTTTGTAATATAAAATATTTTTAAACTTGTTAATTTTAGTTAAAATTAATATTACTAAAAATAATGTCTAATTATGATTTACAATTTATGTACATGAAAAGCAATTTATAGAAATATATAGCAGAGGCTTAATGATACTAATGGATTATCATGATTATTTACTGTATAATGCACTGCATCTGAAAAATAAGTACCTTGTGTCACAGAATTGGCTCAAAAAAGAAAAAAAAAAACAGTTTTATTTATGATAATTTTTACTCAAAAAAAAAAAAATAAATAAATAAATAAATAAATATATAGAAATGAAAAATAGAAAAAAAAACCATTCGATCTGACATGGTAACTAACATACAAACATTGTTTATTCAGCATTGGCACTGTTATTTTGGGTTAAGGTTAAGCGTGCACCTATAGATTTCAAATTGTTAAGATAGAACCGAGCATTGTTTTAATTTGTCACTCCTCTATGTTCGTTTTTGTAATTAACGGTATATAATAAAATATTATGGCCGAGAGCTTAACAAATTAATCATTAGTGGTATAACATTGTGTTCATTATGATATATTGTAATCGGATACGTGGTGCGTTTTATCTACACAAATTAAGCTAGATTTTCACGTGGATCCGATAGAGTTAAATTTATTACATTTTGTGGTGAAAACCTGTTTGAGATGAAGAGGTCAGAAAGGATTATCCCGAATATTATATTTCTTAAAAACTATGTGTAAAGTAATCAAATCGTATTGTATTATTTATTTATAATGTTTTGTATTTAAAAGCAATCAAACATAATATTATCAACAAATCCCCTAATGTGTACATTACATTTTAAAATGTATCTTGTATTCTAGAAAAATTTCCCGTACTTTCAAAATTTAATTTAATATAATTATTATAGAACATTTGAATGCAAACGTATTAAAAGAGTTTTGTTATCCTAGGTAGTAAATATTTTAGTATAAGTTATAATTCATGTTATTCCGGTAATATTTACTAATTCAAATTCGTTTATAATAGATTACTAATTACATTGAAGGCCATAAGTATTTACTAACTCCTGCTATTTAAATGTCTTTTATTTTTTGTTTAAAAAATGTCTTTTATTTTTTTTAAAAAATGTTTTTTACATTTTAATTTAGAAAACAATACAATTATAATATGATAGAATTGTCGAAAGTAGTAAGAAAATCATATTTTTTCTTTTGTATTTAAATACATATTAAGCAGCTGAGTATATTTACCACCGTATTGAATAAAAAATGGTAACTATTCCTATGGTTTATTTAATTAGCTATGCCTATATAATAATAGTTTATCTATGATTAACACATACTTGAACTCTATTTAGAATGTACCTACCTATAATGTTCAAATAGCTTAAATTATGTATTAAATTATTCATGGACTTATATAAGTTATATAAATTTAAATAGAAAAATATCATAATTTTGAACGAAATTTAAATATTAAATATTTTTTTAATCGGACTATGAGTAAGCCAATAAGTCTTACTAAAAAAAAATAACTCGATTACTTATGATTCCGTTTTGGAGAAATTTCATATTGTATGATTTTAAAATATTACGTGCTACATAATTATTTTGTTTGTTGTTTAAGATTAATGATATATTAAAATAATTTACTAAATTGATCTTGGTTTTGTTTACGTTTAATTATTCTATTAGTTAATTTATTTATGATAATACCACTATTTTATTATTAGTTCTGCATATGGTTTTTTATTCCAACATGTATACAATCTATAGGGATTGACATAAAAATGTTTGTTTTTGTTATTTCCTAATCGATAATCGATATTATGTTTACAAAAATAAATATAAACAAATAAACATTTTATATTATCTGAAAAAATTCAAAGTGTAAGGTCATCGATTTAATGGTGGGAGCGATCCTCCAAAGCAAATTACTACTATCTTAATATATATAAATTTTATATTATTTATCATACATTTATCATAGAACAATTTATTTTTTAAACTCCATAACAATGTGGTGACCACTCATCAAATGAATCTTATAGTTATGACAGTAAAATAGGTACATGATCACTTTTGAAATAGTTGCCCTCTATTTGTGTACGAAATAATGCAATATCAGTGGCCCACATTTAAGAAGAAGAAAAGCTTACGACCACGAAGTCTTATAATATATAAACCATGTATAGTGATTAATATATTATTATTGTTATAGTAAAAAACGGTTAAGTTATACACAACGCACGTTTATCGGGCAGTAATAAAATTGATGATTTAAAAAGCAGTTTTTGTGGGATACTAAAATATATAACATCATATTATAGACACGAAACATAATATAATGATACCATAATGCATTACATCGTATAAAGGATAAATCATATGAATTCTATATTGTATACTCTAACCAGTAGAGTAATTACACCTCAAACGAGACGGAATATAAAAAAAAAAAGATACAAATATTTAAGTTATTGTTGAATAATCTACACGAAGGAAAACATTCTGCCACGGGTTGGCACTTAGATGACAAAAAATAATTTTTACGGATCTGATAACACGAAAAAAGTTTTTAAATTAATACACTAATTTATTCGATTTCAATGCGTTATAAGACATGTTAACATACTAATATAATTTGTTTCATAACATTATGAGTATGATTTTAATTACGTTTTGTAAAAACCGTTCACAGTTTTTACTTGTTTATTCGTTTGTTTACTCTAAGCGCAACTTTATAAACGAGAAAAATCGGTAATAACATTATTATCAATAACATTTCGCCGTTGTGAACTATATGTGAAAAATTAAATTTTTTCGCAAGAAAAATATATTTTTTTAAAACTTTATTTTATAATGTTACTCGTATTACCACGGTGTTCATGGATTTCCATCATCCATTGTGAAGATTATTCACTTTGAGATTTATGATTTACTTATAGAAAAATATTTTACGGTTAAATTATATCCAGTTTACGGAGTTCTCGTCTGTTTTTCAGGGGTGCTTTTAACTAATTCTTTGTCGTACAAATTTTTGGCTTTGTAATCGAGTTTTAATACTATGTTCATAGTTCCCTGTTTTTATTTAAACGTAAGCTATTGAATTGAAAATCAAACTGTATAGTGTTTATTAAACAATAATATGTATTTTGTATTCATGCGGTTTTGCTATATTTAATTATGTGGCTTTCCAGTTCGTCATGTAATGTTTAGTCAAAAATAATTTATTTAAATGTAAATGATTTCAATTAGATAATATTAAGTATTTTATATTATTAGAAATCTTAAAACTCCCAGATTTACCACATAACCAGCACGTACCGGATGCTTGTAATTTTTGATTAGATTTTTATGAAAATCTATTAAATTGAACGTTGTTAATTTTATTTCGTAGTCATATAGTCTTATGTGTGTATGTTTTTGTGTATGTACACGTTTTGGAAATAAAAGAAAAATTTAAAAAACTTCAAATTTCATCATTTAACACGTGAAAACTTAAGAAGTATAGGGTATGACATTTGACTGTTATTTTTATATACGAAATCTTAAAACTCAGGATTTTATGATGGCGTTGGCAAACCAGTTCGTTGATAAGTATTATAGATTTTTTCAGAAGATTGAATATACAAGTATATTGTATTGGACAAGAAAACAAATAAGATGAGATCCAACTCAATAGAATGTCGTTGAAAGCCTTTAGTATCTCGAACAAATAAGTATACTATTATTATTATTATTATTATTTTTTTTTTTATGAAATCTAAGTTGAAATATTATTTATGAAAAATAACTTTTACTATCAATATCATTAAAATAATATTAACAATAACAAGAATATCAAAAAATAAAATTATCCACCAAAATAATAAAATATTGTACCTAATGTGACTTTATGAAGGGATTTAAATGCAATTGTATTGGAAGCTGAACCGAGAAGGTTTGTGTGGCTCTATAAATTCTTCTTCGCTAATCGACGTATTTACCGAGGATATCTTTTTTGATATCCATTAATAGCTTTTGAACGTTGATATAGCATTCTCGCATTTGTCTTCCTTCCCAAAATTCTAATGGAATTTATCTTTACGACAAACAAATCGACGACGTCCCCTTTTATGAGAAATCACAAAATCACGAAACCAGAATTCACGGGAGAATCGTGAAATTGAGTTCCAATAAAGGAGAAAAAATCCAGTTGAAAAACAAAGTAATTTTATACTGGAAAAGTGGCAATACGTAAAATAGCTGTAGAGTATAAATTGAGTCGCGTAAGGTTGAAAAAATTAATTTAAAGATACGACAAAAATAATGAATATAAATAAAAAATAACGATCTTATGCGAGTATAGAAAATCTAAAACATTTGTGACTACATACAGATTATACCTTTTTTGATAATACCTATAATATTATGCACATTATTTTAAATTTGAAGTTGAAATATTTCAAGTGTTAAAATAACATCGACCTATAACTAACTGTGTTTTATTGACCATGCTTTTGCCTAATTATTCGTCGTTAAAAATTTTTCATTTGCAATTATTATCGTCAGATATTATTTTTATTTTTATTTACTGTAAATAGTTAATGTCGTTGGTCATAATCGTCACGGTTCTCAAATCGAATAAAAATCCGAAGTAAGTATTTAACTACAAGGTCCGAGTGTTCTCTGGCACGTAAGTGTTATACAGGAACATACACGCGAATGCGCCTATTCCGTTTAAGTCGTTACACTAAACATCATTACTTGGGTTTTTTATTTTTTTTTGTTTTCAATAAGATAATTACTATCTCATAAGTTGATTTTTTCCTAGTTACGATATTTATGCGCGATACGTGCGCGGATATTTCAATTTACATTATACGATGTACGCAGTGCACACGTAGTGTTGATAATTCGTGCTTTTCAAAACGCTAGTACTCGCGGGCCCGTGAAACCGACCAGATGCGTTCGTACACATTTATTACGCGTCCAATGTAATAATTGTTGGGATCGTGTTTCGGTCACGATTCAAATTTATGACCTCCATTCGCGCAGCTATGCGCGCGAGTTAACTGTCTGTACGGTTAATATTGTTTTACCGTCGGTCTTCTGACGGTCCGGTGTACTAAATCATTTCTACGACCTTGGCAGGGTGGTTTTCAAGGGCGTTTTGATAGTTCATAATACCATTGTACGACTTTTACAATACAACCGTTCTCCGTAATAAGAATATTATTCATTCACGTTTTGGCTGTTTACTGTTTTGTTTTTTTTCCACGTTTCACATAATTAAGAAAAACATTGTGAGTAGTAATTATATGTTTTATTGGCCACGAACTATTATTATTAAAAATTTAAGACTCTGCTACACCCGGGCTTGTACAATGGTGCAACAATATTATTAATTAGATCAGTTTCAGTCGGAAATCGTTTGTCCGCGTTACAACCGTAAAACTTTTTATTTTATTTTATACCCTACTACAGTCATATAATGTATATGTACATATTATACATTATGTTATACACTTTTAATTACACTTATTTATAAATATATATGTATATACTAACTGACCCAACAGACGTTTTTCTGTCTTAATTATGAATATTGAATTCGAATTGCTATAATTAATAAAAAAAATATTTAAAAAAAAGTGTTTATTATTGTAATGCTTTATAATATACTAAATTCTTAATTTTTTTTTCTTGCGCGTATATAAAAAGTTTTGTTGGTATTCCGATACGGGAACAGGCGACAGACAACTGGCCATGTGAAAAACATGAATTTTCAAGATTCATGCCACAAACATTTAGCGACGCCCTTTAGATTTATTTATCGACATTGCAAATGCTAGTTAACCGCATTGCAAATTGCAACCGTTTAGGGTCGAATGGCATGTCGTTCGGAATCAAAGGAATCCGAAGACTTAAAACATCTTCACCTTTGTATTTTCCTTCAAAAATGTTGGCTTCAATGACGTTGTTTATTAATTTCTACATCGCAAGTCGGGTTCCATTACAAAGACGTGGCTGGTTTATATTTCGCAACATAATGATTACCGATCCAATTTTTAATTGCAGATTATGAGGTGGTAATCCAGGCAATTCCAGCGAATTAAAAAACTCCGTTGGATAGTTGACAATATCATCTTAGTTAGTAACGGAATCAATCAATTTGTATTTCATTAATTTGCCAGCAATCTTATTTTGAATCTGAACATTTATTTCGTTGACATCAACATTTTTTGCAGCCAATTTAACTTTTTCGCTCAACCATATATGATCCTTGTAATTTTGAACAATGTTTGAGAATAACTTCTCGATGAGTTCGGTCTTAGTTTCAGTATAGTGACAAAAATTGGTAGGAATCTAGACGATGAGACTACAGGTTTTTTACCATTATCGATATCAAGCAATTGTTTAGAAAAAACTTCTCCAGATTGGTCGCTCTGCAATTCGATTAGCATTTTCATATTTAATTTGAGCATTTTAACATCTTTTCATAAAATGGATGACTTTAAATATGCGTTAAGTTCGTCGGCTATCGTTGATCGTGGTATTACTGGTAGTGTTTAGCGAATGTCACCTGTCAATAAAATCATTGCACCATCAAACCGGTTTTGGTTCTTTCGTATATCTTGCTATGTGTGGTCTAAAGTTTCCGAAGATTTTTTGTGTGCCACCGTGGACTCATACCAAACTATAAATTTGCTCTGTTGCAACACTTTGATCATCACAGAATTTCTCGAAAAGTTGGAAGTTGGTGTTTCATTCATTTAGATGTTCAACGGCAACTTGAGAGCAGAATGAGCTGTTCGACGGCCTTCCAACAACGTAGCTGAATATATCTAATGAAGCAATTGCAAGTGCGATACCATTTTGCGATCCAATCGTTGTCAAATCAATGATATTAATAACGTTTTTCTAGTTCCACCGGGAGCATCTAAGAAAAAAACTCCACCAGTTCCATCGTTCACTACTTTTATCAGAGTATCGTAGGCATATTTTTGTTGCTAATTTAAAAGGGGAACGTTTCTTATGACAGTTTATTTTAATGTTTCGAAACCATATGGGGTTTCGCGTCTCAACTCTTGGTTAAATGTGTCGTGTATTGGGCTATAAGTAGTACGAAAGATATTCTTAAATTTTCTAATTTTCCGCGCATTTTCTTAATTTTTTCCTTCATAAGAACCTTCTCCTTACATTAACTATCAGAACAAAAAAAGGAATAGCAAAAGCGGTCGAGCCGTTCCTCGTGATTACGTGACCAATGGAAATAGGGACTCATTTTTATAAATTTTACAAATTTAAAAAACTATATATTGCTTTATGAATGGGGTTTCAACAGAAATACAAATTAATTTTTAAGTTTTTTCCATAGGTTTTCCGTAGAGATATTAAAATATTTTTAAACTATAGGATTGAATTTAAAATTAGTATTATAATTATTACTATCCACTATGAAAAATTTGAAATCACTTTATATATTATACTAAATATATATATTAACTATTATAATAATTATATTAAACTAATTATCTTAATGTGAACGATATTGGATTCAGTATTATTATATGAATCACATTAATTTATTTATATGACAATTTTATTACTCACTAATCATTAAAAATAATATGCACTCATCGGTTTAGTGTTGACATTGAACAAAGAAAAATGTACAATGATTATATTTATAAAATAACGATCAGGTTTTTCCCTTGAAGGTTTTTCCATTAGTGTAAAAAAAAAATACTTTAACAGCAAAACATAAAATATTTCCCATCAATACGTAAAATGATTGTCAGAAGGTCTTTTATTATGTTTTTATTGTCACTTTAGCAGAATAAAATATATCGATAACTATAATAGTCTATAATAATGTTGGGAGTTACCAAATAGATATATTATTACTATATTTTTATGTAGAACATTTTATTTTTTGTTACCCATGTTTAGTAATATTTCATATTAAGTAATCTGCAATGTAGATTCTACATTGATCGATGTATGTATGTATGCTTTAAATATAATTATAATAATGGATAAAATGTATTTTTCTAATTTATTTGTTACATACCCAAAATATGATTTTACATATTATAATTTCGAGTTAAATTTGATTGTTATTATAAAAGTAATATAATTTGAAATACTAAATGATAAATCATGGTTTACTGAAGCTTAATCTAGTCTTACAAACGGAAAATAATCGTTTTAATACAATTAGTATTTTAATTCACATTATGTTCATCTTGATTATATTTGAATCCCAATAATATTAATACACCTAGTGTTTAAAACAAGAAATAAAAATATCATAACAAAGAGCTTTTGGATAAAAAAAAAAAAAACTGTACTACTGATTCAATTGAAAATCCATTAAGTTGGGACAAAGATTTGTAGAAAATGAATTGATTTATATTTTCAGAATAATGATAGAAGTCTTGAGTGGATTACAAATAAATAACCAATTATTAAGTATACATCAATTTCTTTCGATTAATGATAATTTATTTTTGCTTTCTATTATAAGAGTATTTATTATTTTGTATGATATTCTTGCCTGATTATCTAAGTAAATAAATAAATAATAGGTAGCATGGAATAATTTTTTTTCCTCGCATTTATAATTAATTTTATTACGATACGTTTAAGCATTTGTTAAATACATTTGTGTAAATATTTTAATGCAATGTTATCGACTCCAGATGTCTTTATAGTCGATGTATTCCATAAACCTTCTAGAATTTGAAATCATAATAAAATTGCAGATACAAACAACTCTCAAAAGCATTGCCTTTATAGGTTATTTAAACAGGGAAGCAAATTTTATTTTAACATCATGTTAAATTCGGTTAAGGTAAAATATTGATCCCATTTTCCGGTAAAGGTAATGTAATTTCATTGGGTATAGGTTATGTAAATAAAATTCACCTAGACCGCGTATTTACATGTGCCATGCACGGAACCAGCTTGTTTCGCTTGAAGAATTAAATATTAATGAAACTTAATAATGTACGAGTATTGGCACTAGGTTGAACTTTTCAAGGCTCTGAGATTATTTTTGGGAACCTCAAAAAAATGGCTGATTTTAATTAACATGTTATTTTTTTTAAAAAATATTTTTAAATATATTACAATATGCATTTGTATATTAAAATACACTAGTAAGAGCTTGAGTTTTTATTTGAGATACAAGTTCAAATGATCGAAGAATTATAAGAATAAGTTTAACAGTTTAGTGTATTAAAAGCATAACCATTACAAGTTCATAATAAAATATACTATTTTAGCTACTGTCGATAAAATAAATGTTGCAGGTGCCATTTACCAATATTAAAGTTATAGAAAATAATCGAATTCAATGTTTAATATAACACCACTTTAGCGGAAAACATATCTAGTTAAATAAAGTAATGCATATTGCGTGTGGTATTTTTTAATTCATATAATTAAATATAAAGCCTTAAATAAATAACATTATAAACGTAGTGTAAATTTAATAAACACACACGCACAAACATACTTATATACCTGTAAGTCTACAATTGTAACAATATTAATACAAATCAATATAATTTTAGCTATTCATTTATAAGTATAGCCTATAGTTATATTATACTATACAGAGTTTCAAAAAGCATATAGATTAAATTATATTAAGATAATCAACATTTTATTAAGATTACTTTTAGTATTGGGAAAAAAAACAAAATCTTTAATTGCATTGCAATGCACGTGTTTTTAGAGTGCCATTGTAGCCATAATTCTGAACATGACGAGAAATAAATAAAATGTAAATTAATTTAACGATTAAAATAATAATAATAATAGAAATATTAATAATATATAAAATGTAATTTTTCATATTATTTCTAATTAAATAAATTATTATTTATACTATTTTAGCCTACTATATAATTTTGTTCATAAAACTTTTATAATTTATATAAACACATAAAAATTGAAAAAATATCACCATATAATAAACCAAACATTAATGGTATTCATCACATTTTAGACAATGGTACATTTATTGTTCTTCTATTTTATATGATCTATCGTTAATATTAATACTATTATTTAAAAGTAGTTAAAACATATAACTTTGAATTTCAAAAGACTATAATATCTGATTTGATGAAACGATACATTTAAGACAGAATGATACTATTAAAACAGTGGTGTCTATACCATGGCTCATAAAGGTATTCTATGTGGCCCGTAATACATTTTTAAAATAAAACAAAAAAATAAAAAATAATAAAATACAATTTTTTATTAACTACTAATTTTATATTCGAACATTTTCAAACAGAAATTTTACGATTTAAAAGTGCATTTCAAAGAGCGAACTGATCAAATTACCTACAACATGAACCTCAATCTATTATCTTTTCAATAGTAAACAAAATATATGAAAACCAGTCCAATATGTACCTACATGACATTGTATATTGTATCCCTACTGTGTATATGATTAATATTGACATTATTTTTACTTTTATATTTGGTGACACGCTTGAAAACAATTGTTTACCAAAGTGACTCGCCGAGGAAAAAAGGTTGAACATCACTTATTTTAAAGCCTAGAATAAAATAGTCCGTAATTATCTTTGGTAAATATATATTTTTGTTAACAGATTTGACACAATTCTGTTGTTTGAGAACCTTGTTAATCTTAACGGATTTGTTTCTGTGTTCCGATACAGCGGAGTCAACAATAAACCCGAGACTCGATTCCACTTTAGCATCATAATAATTTCGATCAATAATTTTTCAGTGATTCGGTAGGCCGATGCTGATAGCCGATGTCAATATCTAAGCCCTACATACGAGAAACTATGTTTTAGATCAATAAAAACTATTTCAATAAAGTTTAAAATGAAGTTTTAACCACTGCCTACTGAACGCGTGGATTACAATACAACGTAATGGGCATTATTTTTGTCCGCTCAACTTTAGAACCATAATATTAACATATTTGGTATTTTATAAATTTAATAAACATACAAATAGTAATTGAAAATTCAAAAAAAATATTGTTTTGCAATCATCAACTTAATCAATTATGCCAGACTGTTGAAATATTATCAGTAAACAATTCGATGTGGCGAATGGAGACAATGACCACAAGACATTAGGTATTCCATACGACAAATGCAATTGTAAAAAAAATGTACAGTTAATGATGGCATAATACAAACAATAAATTACTAAATTCTGTGCAACGATATGTTTGTAAAATGAGACCGTAATTCGTTGTACAAGCAATATTGGTGAAATATTGGGGGTGCAAACGTGATTTCCAGCCTTTATTCTTTCTACCCATACTGCTATATCTACAATTTATAAATATTAGGTTTTAATCGTAATAGTAAAAACATGATTTACTTAAAAAAAAATATAGGCAAAATGTGTGTATGATAGTAAAACAACTTTAATGTCTAAGTGTTTTTTTAAATGTACTCAATAAATGTAAAAGTTATAATTATATGTATTTTTTTTTTCACATAATATTTAAATTTTCGAACAAAGTTTGGAAAATACTTTTTTCGATCTTATGCTTCCAAATGAGTTTTATGGTACCGTTTTCCTCTAATCTTACAAAACTATTTTGACGTGTTGTAGAAGGAATTGTATATATAGCTTTTTATTAGCTTTTGTAACTACTAACGCATTTTTTAAAACAATATATTCAGCATATTTTACCTAAACTATACACAACGATAGTTATTGTTTATTGTTACTAGGTTTTTCCGTAATGATTAATAAATAATTTCATCACTTTTATCAATATAACTCGAAATTGTGGATATACATACATATATATGCATAAAACAACTGTCAATTGTCAATAATAAAATATTAATAAAAAAAAAAAAAAAAAACGGTTAAACTATCAAGGATTAATATAACAATAATTATTTTTTAAGCAAAAACAAATAACTTCGGAGTACATTGAGATTGCGGAAAATAATTAATACTTTTAAATACATTTGTATGTACAGTCTGAAAACATATATTCCTAATACTTGAATTTTATTAGCCAAAACTTTAGCTGGTTTGATCACATTCTAATTTCTCGATATGCGATGTCAATGTACGTTGTATATATTTTAGAAACTCGAGATCAGTGTTATAGATCGACGATCAGTTCAACAGTATTATCGGATTCGTAGAACTTTAAAAGTGACGCGCAATGTCGGTGATGAAAAACCACTGAGCGTTACACACGGTATCGATATGACAATATTATTATGTTTGAACACGATTCTCTGTTAGTACTCATAGCCCGTACTATCAACGCTTATATTCCGTGTTCCAATCAATCGATGGTTTATAAGTAACCTTGCTAATGAAAGTCAAAACGAGGCGACGGACGACCACACGAATAACAATAGATATTCCGAACGGAACGGTATTGAAACATCAGAAACGTGCAAGTAATTTTTTGTGACAAATTTTTATATTACTTACCGTTCATACAGTATTCTTATCACGGCCCGATGGTCGGGGATAATATGGTTGTAGCAATAACACTGCGGTTTGCGAGAATCGTGTATAATAAAATATTATAAATACTTATGTAAACGAGTTATATCAAGTCAACACAGTGTACCCGGTTGAAATTAGAAGAAAAAAAACAAAGAAACAGTCGATGCAACGAAACACGTTGAGCAGTATGGGTATATTATTCAAAATAAATAGTAATGAAAAATTGTCCAAAGTTTGTACCTACTGTATTCTGGAGTATAATTTTTGTAATTGTTATTGGCTAATCGTCTAACACACTTTCAGCCGTAGCGGTCTGATTTAAAATAATACAAATCTTTACGTGCAAATCAACAATTATTATTACCGTACATTTAAAATAAAATCGATGTATCATGTAAAAATCTTCGATAGGTATATTTGTCGAGTATTAAGTTTCAATGTAGTAATAATATGGAAATCAATCTTCTTTGTTTAAACGAAAACGATGGTTATTATATTGCGTTCGCCTCGTTATTACGTTTTATCGGAACAGGGACTTTATTCAAATATTTGACTATAATCGACAGGTATAATCGTAAATCAATATAATTTCATAGTTCGATTCAATTTTATAAATAATTTATTCCATCAATTTAATTCGCAGGATTCTTACGATTTCCATTTTAAAGTAAAATGTACATTTTTTTTTCGATAAAATAATACAAGTTAAACGGCGTACGGTAAAAAAACGGTATTGTTGAATTTTCTCGTTCATGTTTGAATATTACTTTTTCGAATCGACGTGGAGCGAAGCGTATAAAAATAAGTGCGTTTTCCGTTTTGACCTCGTTATAGACAAGCTGCCAACTTACTGGTACGCACGACTTGAACCCCCCTTAGATGGAAAAGAAGAGAGCAATAAAATCTGAGTACGAAAGCAATACGGAGGGGACGTAAAGCGTTTACTCACAACGAGTATATGCTGTTATTTTCACAAAAAATTATCCTATTTAAATGTACACTTCATCATACTTATATACAAGAGATATTATATGTATTCTGTTTGTTGATCAATATTATTATTTTTTTCACTGTTATCTTGTAAGTGAGTGAAAAGGGGCCAGGAAACGTCACAGCATAAAGAATTCAATTTTTCTTTATTGCAAGTATACAAAAATAAAATACAAATATTCTCCTTCAATTGAAATACAACTGTACATAGAGTTCCCCAACGTACACACACACGCGCAAGTGTAAACGCGCACGTAGTGTTATCAAAATCGTTTGAAAATACTATAAAGTATATTAAGTAAAACATCCAAGAAAAAATAAAAATCTCGTATTTGATAGAACGAAATGTTGGAATGTCTTTCAGAGTTTGTATCGTCAAGCATTGATCTGAATGTTTAAACCTTATAACACTTTAATATATTAAATATAATATGGTAAAACTGAAAAATATACACTGTATACCATACATAATAATTGTTTAATTTAAAAATATATTTGGTGATTCATTTATAATTATATTCAAAAATATATTTAGATATTATTTAATAAAAAATTAACATTAAATTAAAATTACAAATTATTAAATGGTTAATACCCGTAAATAATGTATAAACAAATTAAAAATAGCCTATAAATAAAATCTTAGTCCGGAGTATTAATATATTTGTAGAGTACGTCCGGTTTCGAATTAAAAATTAATTTGGGATTTTATTTCTTCATAATCAGTCACTATTTTATTAATTTTGTATACACCTGACCATGAATTTTTAATTCAAAACTGATTGTATTTTACAAATATGATAATATTTCAGACCAAGTATTTATTTATTTATACATATTATTAATACTATGCAAAAAGTAAATATGAAAGAACATTCACCGCAGCTAAATTATAAGGATAAAAACAAATGTTTTATATGATTTGACGTTTTACATGATAAAATAAAAAATTAAATTGGTGTCAGCAGAACAGTTTATTATTCTATTACTTGTACTCAAGATACAAATTATTTTATAACTGCTTATAATTATATTTAAATTTTATAAATATGATACTATGCAAAAATTTTCATTCATTATTTTTATATGATTCCATTAACTATTATAATTTCGTTAATGTACGCGTGAAAGCCAACTATTATAGGATCATCGGTACCATATGATTATGGTAATCATCGATTTGGAAAATAAAACCATTTATTTCATTTTTTTTGTTATACTATTCTTCTTACTCTCCTAGCATTTATCACATTTTTTTTTAAAAATTAAGTTGCAAATAACATGGACGGTGCACATTAATTTCTCGTGTATAGTATTTTCCCTTTTTTTTTTTCATTTATGAATGAATTAAGTGAGTTATAAAAACCAGATAGCATGAAATGTTT
This sequence comes from Sipha flava, assembly GCF_003268045.1. Taxonomy (NCBI): domain Eukaryota; kingdom Metazoa; phylum Arthropoda; class Insecta; order Hemiptera; family Aphididae; genus Sipha; species Sipha flava. Next base: position 215,276 of record NW_020273276.1, read on the forward strand.
TTATTTTGTTTGGATTGCCTGCAAACAAAGTCGTGTTCATTTCAATATTGACTAAAACAATAAACCGTACGATGAAATGCCAGGCATTTTTTTGTGCGCGGTGATAAAACTTATCAGGTCTCTTGATGCTTCTCTTTACTTTTTTTCGACTATGCCTTTCTTCAAGGTCTAATTTATCTCTGTACCAAATTTTATCAAAATCAGTAGAATCCACTGGACATAAACCGCCGAACATGTCAAATAGTTAAGGAAGGCATAGATGACATACAAATAAACATACATTTTTATATAACTGAATTACTTGGTCTCCCCCGGGGGATATTTTAGTATTTAAGATTAAAAAACTGACACAAATCCCTAACCTAAAAATGTTAGATTGAAAAAAGCCTAAAATATTTGTATATTCGAATGATATTGATTTTTATTGATTCATACTGTTTAATAACTTAATCAATTAATTAATACTTACTTAATTAATTTTAATCGATGATTATTAAAATTAACATATTAAACAAATCAAATATTTCCCAGGTAATCAAAAAATGAAAAAAGTTTGTTCGTCCAAAATTCTTTAGACACTTTAAAATGCGATTTTCGAAAAATCCTTTTTTATTGAACAGTGAAACCATTAGAGGAACTACTATTTCAAATTTTAAGTGCATACGTAAAGTAGTTTTAGAGATAAAGCGATCAGTGAGTCAGTGATATTTAGATTTTATATTATTTTTATGTGGATTACAATAACATGCGATGTCTTTAAAATTTGTATTATTTCCTAGTACGTGCGAATTTAGAAAATGTATCCATAATTTGGAACCCATTTAAACTTAATCAAAATAACCGTTTAATTAAAGTACAGTCGTACTTTTTAAGATATTAATCTTATAAATTTGATTATACACCATTAAGGAAATTGTATCAAAACCACACCTAGACACACTTCCTGCAAAACGTATAACTTATTTATTACTTTTTGTTTGTATTTGTATTATCAGAAACGTATTATTTTATTGTTGAATTCAATAATTGTAATAATTTTAATACTTTAAGTCTGTTACTTGGCTTAAATTAAAATGGATTTACAGTGTTTATTTCTAGAGAAGACTTCAAACGACTAAATTATATTTGTGATCAAACTTTGTACAATTTCTCATTTAATTAATTTCTATCGTAAATTATAATATTTCTTCGTAATTCCTATGTCTCCTGAGATTGAGTAAACAATTTGAGAATTCTTTATTTCGGCTTAACACTTTTAAAATCTAAAACGTTCCAGAAAAATCTCTGATGTTTCATTAATATTACCTTTTAGAATAAAAAGATTTTCAAATACTTCCAAGTTCTGAACTCTGAACAAAGTGAAAACTACTCCAGTCAACCTTACTCATGTACTTGCATCTGTTTTCATTTATTGGAAGACGGATCGATTTTTCTCTCAACGAAAATCGAAATCGTATTACTGTGTGGTTGATGTATTGCATGTTGCTTTAAGTAATGTCTCATCAACTTAAGTAAATACAAACATAATTAATACATTAGTGAAGTTGTAAGTTAGTTATTTAAGTCATCAATATATTATAAATATAGTAATTTACTATATCATTGCATGATTAAAACCAAAATAATCTGTGAGTCATTTTCGATTACTTATCGGGTAGATAAAAACTAAATATCTGGATTACATAATAGATATTACGAAAAGTATGTACACCATATAACTCAAAGGTACCCGATGTGATATGGAGATAGATAGTAAGACATAAAATTAGTTCAATAAGATCAATCTTTCGAACTATTGAGATACTGTGTTTGGTTGTTGATTTTGTGTTGCTAGTAGTCATCTTCTTTGTTTTGTCGATTTAAAACCGCACCATTGCATTCGAATAAAAATTTTCGAGCGAAGATCGGTATTAATAATTAAACAAATAAATCATTAATATCCATGAAGATGTAGCATCATTTTCCTAATTAGAAATTAATTAAAAAAAAAAAAATGAATGTTAGAAGACGGAGGCCACAGTTTCCAAGTGGTTTTTACGTTTTTGTCTTTACTTTCTCACCAAAATATACTACTGTACAAAAACGGTTTTATTAAAAAATATACTCGTAACCACAACGCATTCAATTTTTTAGTAAAAAATGACGTATTACAGGGTGTTACTGCTATAAATCTAAGCTATTAGAAGACGGATTATTATTTTCATTTCTGTTGAAAAATTATTTCATACGTGAATCGTTTTTACCCGAATATAAGTTATCTGGTGATCAAAGCGTCAAGGTCACGTTATATTAAGATCATGAATAGTTCAAGTTTAACACGAATTTTCCCGAGAAAAATGAGACGCCGTTTTGGAAATGTGTAATATCGTTGCAAATCAGCTGATGCCGTCACGGTAATGGATAGGAATCGTTGTTTTTTTCTCTTCTCTTTCTTCTTCTTCACTTTATTACCAACGGTTACGAGAGACGGTGAGTAATATAATAAATTCACACTCTAACGGCGGGACGGGTCCGTCTTTTGCGTGAAAAATTACCCATCCCTGCGGTGCGCACGTTTATATCCCACAGGGTTCCAAAGTAATATAGCATAAGTTCACGGAATCACGGTGAGAAATGATACTCTGCCAAGTTAAGCGAACAATGATATTATCATACACGCGTTGCAGTGCACAACGGTAACGGAGTATCTTACCTGTACTATATTAATCCGGTGGCAGTGTTCTAACGTGGAAACACCGAGTTCGAAGTTTAAAAATCACGTAAACGGTACGCGACCATCAGTTTATTATTTTATTTTAAGCCCACGATGATTGATCCACATATATACGGCTTGTAACTGAAGAGCTAGAGTTTATATACGATAAACAATCGTGAGATATGCAAAAAATAAAAATCAGGAACTGATTGGTGGTTGTATATTAATATTTTTTGATAAAAATTATTATTCATTAGTTTATTATTGCATTAAGTACTATATGTTGTTTCAACGATCGGTTATTAGAACGAATAATGGATTTATATTGAATAAAATTTCTTTTGTATTGTCGTACTGTCTCAGAATTTATGCCGTTAGATAGATAATATTATTATAATAATAGGTGGATCATTTATTTTTTATTTTTACTCGTTCGAACAAAAAATTTATAGGGTATTGGATGGATAATATGGTTTTTTAAAATTTGACGAGTAAAAATGTTCATTAAATAATTTAATAAATATTATTTAAAATTCATTAGATTCTCAATAACTCTAAGTATAAAATTATATGCACATTGTTTGAAATATTTAAAAAACATGCAAAAAAGAAAAAAAGAAAAATTTGTTCTACTTTGTTGAGAATAAGCCAAATCGTGGACATAGCTGACAACCAATATAGTTAGTTAAAACAAATAAAACTCGAAAAAGCACAGAGAGCCTTACACTAGTTATAAGATATAATATTGAGATTAACGAGTTAATAATTTAATTTAATTTAATTTAAATCAAGTTAAATGTTGAGTTTATATAACTAGGTTCATTGTTCGTTACTTCATTTTGGAACTTTTAAATTAAAAATTGTTTCTGTATGATTATTTTAATTTATTAAACTTTAATTAAAATAATTAATATTAATTAACTTTAAGTTACTTTTCAACAAAAGTAAAAAAAAAAAAGTTTAGTCTTTATAAAAACTAATTCAAACTTTCATTGTAAATTTTTAGAAATTAAATATAAGCAAAAGACTTAATTTAGAATAGAATATGGTTGTACACTTGTAAGTTAATTATATTATATAAGAATTATAAATATAAATATATATAATATATCTATAAATAATATATTATAATTATAATTATATATAAGTCTTTAATTTAATTTATTTTATATAATAAACCGTATCCATGACAATGAAAATATTTATTGAGTATTGCTGAGCAACAAAAATAAGTACAATAGCTTGTATAGTAATAGTTGATAAAATAATGGAATTGAAAAGAATTAATATAGGTATTTACTTGAGATTTCGTATGTATTAAATTGAAATTGTTCTTATATTGTTCATAAAAAAATTAGTGGGATCAAATAAATATATTTACTATTAATTTATATGAAACAGATATATTATATTAATAATAGAATACCACTTATATTTATAAAAATACTCCAATTTAACATTTGTACTTAACTATATAATAATTAAAATTATTAGGTCATCTTTTATAAAAATATATTTACGTAATAATTATTTTTGTAATCAAATTTATTCAACTGACTATTTAAATAGTTGAACTACTTTATATTTATGAAACTTATAATATACTTATAACTTTTTACTAAATTATTTTAAGGTAATACAAAACTTAGAAATCATAAGATAATTTTAATAGAATAAACTTCGTGTCAATTAATTATAATGAATTTTCTCAATAATACTTGAGATTAAACATAAATTTGAGATAGTACATTTTTAATAACTTATTACAAAGTCATATATTTATACAAGACTATGTACACGCATAATAATAATAATCGAGAATATATTTTGTTAGTATTTTTTTATAAACTCAGTTTAATAACTTGTTAATTATATATTATATATACTGTCATATTCACTAAAAATACGTTATTTTTTTTTATCTATTTCTATGTTAAATTTAATTATTTCACTATTGACTTGGTCAGAGGAAACTTAATTTTGTGAATTGTAGTCCGTTTCACAATACACCACATAAAACAGTTATACAAATCGTTTCAAAAACAATCTTAATCAATATCATCCAAACATAAAATATATGTTTATCCTGCACAAAGTCGGCAATCGGTTTTTAATTGCATAAAATATAACCTATCTTCTGCTTTTCGGTGATGGGCCTTGGAATTCTGTGTTTAATTTCTAGAAAATTATAAAATTCCAAATGTTGCTAACGATGGTCATTATTTCAAATCATTTTTTCCCTTACGCGATGGCCATCAATTACGACTCGAGTGATTATAATAATAAAGGGTTACCAAACTTACTAGTCACGCTGCAATGTGTCAGTTATCACGGAGTATAAAGGTACGGTGAATTCCAACCAGTTGTTTAACATTTTTAAGCCCATCATTGTTCCTCGACCGCCGAACGCAAGGAATGATTGTTAAAGTTTTTTTTTTATTTATTTTCGATAACTTCAAGTTCACACAGTATTTATACTTATTGTTCCACACGTACTCATTTCACGTACTTTTTTACACCCTTTCGGGTTAGAAATTCGCTTAGGAACGACAACCACGTGATTAGTACCCGATGATGTTGTAGCAATTGACAAATATATGTCGATATAACTTAAATTAAATGAGCTTTTTTTATCCAGACAGTGTTTGTCAACCAACGAACAACGCTTATAAAACTTGCTTTTTTAAACAGCGAAACGGAATCATCGTATTGATATGGTTGACCGTCGTCTGTACAACGATTTTTCTCCCTTGTGGCTTTACATAATTCGTTCATTAAGAATTATCGTTTTCAGCGAATAGTCTTCAAGCAATCAAGTCATGCTCTCATGAAATCATATAACCATGAGATTTAGTGACATGAATTGAAAAAAAATAAATGTAATATAATATTTTAATCATAAACATGTCACCGGACATCTAATAACACGATATGTTTAAAATATAATTGAACAATTATACTAATCAAACATTAGGTATTAACTATCAAATTGAATTTTTATAAATATTCTACTATTTGAATCAAATACATAATAGATTCTTAAGGCTTAAAAAATGTATATTGCAGTGTTACACATATATTTAGACAAATTTAATGTTGACGTTGGGTAAAAAATTGAAAAATAAATCTGAAATATACATTCAACACTTAAGATGTGATTAACAAATTGATTAAAATTGATATTTATAAACTATTAACTTAGAAGAGTACATTACTTTATCTTCATAATGATTTTCAATTAGTATTTATGTTTCAATTAGCTTATACCTACTTGAAGTTACTATCGTCAAGTTCTATAAAATATTGTAAACACATATTTGGTTACGTAAACAACTTTGATGTAATAAAAATAATTTATTTAGAGATGATTAAAGCATAGAACAACAGAAAGTTTTAATGCCATTAAAAATAATATGCATTACAAACTATACATTATTATTATAACCATAAAATGTACGTTTTGTTGTTGGATGTTGAAACTTTTACAATTTCAGAATGAACTACGGGCGAAGATAATCTTTAATTCCACGTCTTAGCTATGAAATACGAAACTGTGTTCGAAATTTGTGTTTACGATTTATTAACTATTTACAATTTTCTTCAATGTTCAATACGCGTCGTATTAAAATAATCTTAATATGAATTCGATCACTGTGTCATTTTTTTGTCCATTATTAATAATGAATAATAATTCAACGCCATTTTTGTATAAGTGCAAATTGCATTTTTCCCGCGAACGATTAACCAATATATAATTATGTTACGTTTGCCGTTGTGTGCATATTTTTCAGTGCACATATTTTTGTAGTTATTTTTGTCACAAACGGGTAGGTTTTTGATAGACAAAAGCCCCTTTTAGACCTTTTAGACCTACGCCTACACGCGTATTCTCGACTTCCCACGGTTGCACAGTCATAACACAGTTCACCTATACGGGAGAAATATTATTCAACGAACACTGATGATTTACATGATGTTTTCCCATACATTATTCGCATGTGGTTATTTATGTGTTATTTCAACTATTACGGACGTGTGTACGGTATAATGATTTAATAGCATTTACGTCGTGTCGACAAAAATTTTACCCAACAACGTGTAATTTAAGGCTGAGATTAAATCAATAATTATTACTCTCAGATGATATTGTAGTAATATTCGCTCGATCGAAAACGATATCGATCTGCAAAAGCTAAAACCAAATATGTATAAGAAAATCCATGGTTCAAAGGTATTATAAATATTGGATTGATATCCATATGTTTTAGAACGGTATTAATTTCACTAGTTCGGTGGTGGTCTTTGGTTTTTTTTTTAAATGTATTGGTATCACTGCATTTTAGATAACTAAAAATAGTGCAAATATTTGATGCCATTCATTGAATCGACTGAATTGATTATCTTTAATATAAATGGTAAAATATAAAAATAATTTTTCTGATATCTGTTTTTTTTACTTTTTTATGTAAGAAATATAATTATATCTAAATGTTATAAAAAACTTAAATTTTATTTAGAAATTATTTTTATTCTCAATGATCACATTTGTTTCGTTGTGCAATAAAAAAAAAAAAATGTATCATATATGTGTAATAATATATCTAACTGCAGGTATTTGGTTTCAAAATTAAAACACAAACGAAACCCAACTAAAAAAAAAAAAAAAACATATTATACAACTTATGTAATATATCATTGTACGCATTTGAGTTTGATTCGTATAAAAAGAAAAAAAGGGGAGCAGAACTTATTTTAATGTTAATCAAAACATAGTTCAACGATGGACCTAGGTGTGTATTCCATAAACTGGTATTGTAGGTATCAAGTAACATATATTTATAGTATATAATATAGTCTATACAGTTTCTCGGAAAAATGTCAACATGTGTGTATTTCCAATACTATGAGGTTTCTCTCTTTTGTTATTCATCAGTCTGATGGTATATCCCCTTTTCTGTTATATTTTTCTATTTATAGCTCCACGTTTCAAAATTTCTTCAATTTTAATGTAGGTATATTTACGTACCTATATAACGTATATGTTATTCGTAGTATGAAACAAATCAGTCGAAAAAATTTAGAGAACTCACTGAAGTAAAACTTTGTCAATTAATGAAATTTCCGTTCCTATCACATTATTCTGTTTATGTAAAGTGCAAGATTTTGACTCATCTTGACTTAAGTTATTCACAAAGGAAAAAGTCACACACTGCATAGGCGCAAATAGGGAATTTAAATGAGGGAGGATTCAGCCCTATCATTTTTAACCAAAAATTATAAGTTGAGGCTTTGTCCCCATATTTTTAAACGATTCAAAATAATAATTATACTATAATTAATAAGTATAATTGCTAAGAGCTGTAATATAGCTTAAGCTTTTCAAACCCCAGGGTCGCTGTAATGTACCCATTTTTAAATAATTTATTACGTAGAAGCTTATTAATAATTTGGTATGATTAAGTGAGAATATTATTTTAGTATATATAATAATTTTATATAACCCGATATAAATAGTTTTAGAAAGAATTAAAACTGATAAAAATAATGCATGTAATTCTGAATTTAACAATGATGATTAAATGATCCACAATAATTTATTGCTTATCTGATATATTGCACTTGATATAACTAGCCGTGATTTTTCCCTGATAGTGTAGTAACGAATGTATTAAGTCATATTTTGTTATCATAAACACAATTTTACGAGTTTAATATCAGTTGATATAGAGGTACACTATAGAGTACGGTAGGCCTCCATGACGTATGATAATTCTTTTTTTATTACGAATTTTCATATAACTGCGTTTATGAAAATAATTACAATATAAATGTCTTTCCTATGTTATTATAATAAAATATATAATCGAAATGTCAAAATTACTTTTCAACGACATTCCATCGACACTTGATGGATATGATTTGGAAGTTGATAATTCATCTGGTGATGAAATTGACGAATTTCCACGCGTAGAGTTGGATAATCTTTTAGAAGAATTTGGTTCAAGTGACATCGAAGAAGACATAGAAGAGGAAGATGATAACATAATCATTATATCATTTTCGAATAAATCCACCACATAAATGTTATAAAAAACACAAACCCAATCCAAATCTCTTAACTTTTCTTGCAGTTTATCTAGAAGGATGTGGTATGACGGACGAGAAGGGATAAGACTATATGTATGTGTGTCGGAGAGAGAGAGAGAGAGAGAGAGAGAGAGAGAGAGAGAGAGAGAGAATGAAATGGAAACAATAAAAATATAAAACAAGTATAGAGATAGAAAATAAAAATGGAACAAAAAAGAACACCATTCGGTATCGTATTGATAAATCATAATAGTTTTTACTTATACTTTGCGTTGTCGGTTCTGGTCGGTATCGCATCATTAACAGACTTCACCGATACACACATGTGGTTCGAATTATATAGTTTCAGACCTCGAGGGGATACACCAAGAATAATATATTATAATTTCTCTCTCTCTCTCTCTCTCTTTCTCCCTATCTATCTTTCTGTAAGTATACACATCCACAGATCGCACACTTGTACGTGAACTCGTGCAAACATACATTCACACACAAGTACACTCACAATTTTGAGGATAACTACTACAGCGATTATTGTACGGTTATATTATATTACTGGTCATTATCTGGAGAACAGAATAGTTTTTTCTTTTTTTTTTTTTTGTCACACCGGATCGGATAGCGGTAATGGGGCCCGGGGTGAAATTCGCCCCTCGTCAGTGGTGCAATACGGATGGCTATCCGTGAACGCTGATGGCCGCCACGACGATCGTTGTCAAGAACACGGATAATGCAGATAGACCTCGGAATATATACAATGTACTGTTAATCCATTAAAACGTCGTGTGTCACCCGTAAGTATCGGTACCCGCTTATTATGCGTTCAACATTTTAACTTAATGGTCCTTCGTTTGGAGATATTAACTCGATAACGGAGCGAACAACGCGAAATTATACACTTTTGTCGACTTAACCATTACGAATCGCGTTTACTTTTGTCGAGCAGAAATTTATTTCGCACTACAAACGACAGCTGTTTGGCGGAAATAAACTTGGTGACGAATTAATATTTTAAAAAATCCAAATTTAACGTGTCACATCAACGTACTTTAATACTGTGAAAACATTACCAGCAATTATTATAATGTAAAATAGTTACATTTGACGAACGACAATCGAATATTATTATAAAAAAAAATGTAATTTTAATTTCAATTATTATTTTCGTTTATATTATTATAGTAAAAAGTACGCATAATAAACGTTACATTCCGCAAACAGCTGATGTTTAAATGCTGCATGAAAAATAGTGATTAATAAAAAAAAAAAAGAAATTATACACTTATCGTCATTTAAATAATAATACCACGTTCAAACAAATGTTTTCAATTGTCTTACCATATTTAGCTAACATAACTTTTATGCATAGGTAATTAATTAAATATATAATTAATTATTAGATGAGTATTATATTATTTTTAATGATTTTAGGTGTACAATAATTATTATAACTATACATATTATCGTTTTAGAAAATAAGATCAAATATTAATATATACTAATATTACACTATTTTTATAAATAAATAAATGGTTAGCTTGGAGTATTATTAGGTATATATAATGTATATTACAAATAAAATAATACCCAGGCTAAGCTTTTATTTATGAATTAATTCATTTTTATTTAAAAATTATTTAGCTGTATATTCATTTAGGAGTGTTACAGCTTACTAATTTGTATTTTATTTTAAAACTATTATTTGTATAAATTAATCTCACTCCTCTTAAAATTGATTAGAAGTAATGGATATATACAATTAATAAACTAATTAAATGTCTTGGTTTATAAATTTAAGTTTGTTAACAACTTTAATGCAATCTAATGAATATAATCTTAATTCGTTTTTGAGTTATAAGTAGGTACTGTATGGTATTAAAATAATATAATGATAATATACTGTATTAATTACCTTTATAGTATTAATTTTGTTTATTAAAATTTTACTCAATAAAATGTCAGTGTAAAATATTATGTTAATATGTTAATCATGAACAAACTATATTATTATGATGTTTGTTATTTTAAAAAGTTAGCACTTAATAACAATCTCCCAAAGAGGGTTATTTTAATGAAAAAAAAACTTTTAATTTATACGTACAAATAATTTACAAAATATGGTACTTAAAAATACCTACATAATTTTTCCATATAACTTGTCGCAAACATTTTTTTTAAAGGTCACAATAATCTGTATTTATTCATGATTATTTATGTTGGGTTCTATTTTAGTATATTTTAAAAAATACTTATTCAACTATATAAACTTGTTATTTTTCATCTAATCGTTTCCCTTTAAATTTGTACTTATATATAATCTATTTTTATAACACTTGAAGGTGTAATGAACGACAATATTTCTCTGAACGTTTTCACCATTTACATAATGTTTCTTAAACATCAAACGACCAATGAAAGACTCAAAGCTGTGTGTTTCGGATAAATGTTACACACGGTTGCGCGTTTCTAATGAAAACGTGAGCTTTAATTAGCCACTAAATCGTGTAACCAACAGAGTCAATTTCATAAATAGAATCAACTTTAGTGGCAGCAATAAATTATACTGAGAGAGGAAAAGAGTAAAAAAAATTATATAAACATTACTGGATGAATAAAATCTTTATAATTAGTAGTTTAGTTTTGTGCATCTTAGATGAGTATCATATACCAAGTAAAGTAAAATGAGCGATAGTTCAGTCGTCAACGGTTGTTAACGAAGGTCCTCGAAAATCTGAAATGTATAATATACGTTTGATGAAGAAAATAGAATTTAGAAAATATGCTTAAAATATGCCCATATATTTTTTGTCATTATTTTTTTATGGATTATTTGGGACAAATTTATTTTAATTCTTTATTTTTTGAATAATAATAATTTTAAGTAGAAATATAAATATCAAAGGAATTGAACTTAAAAATTATTTTTCAAGAATTATGTGAGTCATTCATTGTGAATAGTATTTATTTATCTAGAACATTACTTGTGTAAAATAATATTTTTTAAGAATATTTATTCTAAATGAAAAAAAAAATCGATTTTATACAACGGTTCATGTGAAATTATCGTTTATTATAATGTGTTTACATAAATTATATATTTATATGTATCAGGTAGTAACAAATTACAACTATAGATTTCCAACACGAGCTACATAATCTTACATAAGGTAGGTTGATCAAATATTTAAGATAAAAAACTAATGTTTAATATAATATTTGTTTAATTTTTTTATAAAATATAAATAAAAAATAAAACAATAAAATATAGTGTATAAACAAAAAATATTTTATTTCGAAAATAAAACATCGAATCATTACGAAGTAAAAGAGATTTTCGAATTAAATTTCGTTCACGTGCGCGTTAAAAATATTCTTTTTCTTACGTTCGAACGGTAATAACAATCGGACAGATCTAGGAATATTAATTTTGTAAGCCGTATCGAATGTAATGCAAATTAATACTCGCACACGTCTGACAGTGTATTGATAATAAAAAGATGTAATGCGATGTTTATTGTTATTTTCCACCTCGTGCAATATAATATAATACACTCAATGTGTGTACGTATTGAATATTAACAAACTTCACTCCGTAAAACAACTCCTATATGCAAACACCACGTAACGTACAAAATTATAATTAAATATTATAAGTATGTTTTGAAAACGACAAGATTAAATTTGCCGGTTTTTTTCAGGTATCATTATTTTTACCGATTGTCGCCGAAGTAATGAATTTCGCGAACAATCCGAGACCTTATTTGAATTTAAATTTTTTTAAATTGGTTTTTCTATTAAGCCAAAAACCAATCTGCCCACCAAAAAAAAAAAAAAAAAAAAAAAAATAAAAATAAAAAAAATCAAACAAAACAAAACACATTTGTTTCCGGTACAACGATAACATACAGTAGAATTTGATGACAATCACATTAGGACCAAGTGCTTATGGTTTTAAATTAAATACTCCGATTTGGCGGCTTCTTATTTACAATTCGATTCAAAACTTGTTTGCCGTCAAGCTTTCGAATACGTGTGTAATAATATATTTTAATAGAGCGACTGAAAACGAAATAACGTCCATAAGCAGGAATAATCAGTGACCCGTTTATATTTATTTTATCATTAAATTACGTTTACTTAGTGCGAATATTAGTTTAAAAGTAATTATATAGTATACTTGATAATTTACTACACGAGTATATAATATATATATATATATATATTAGAATACGTTTAAAATGTTTCTGCTAAATACTCACATTTTCATTAGTCCCTTGATTTTGATAACATTTAACTTGTAATTGGCTTTGGATAATGCGCTCTATATGCAAACGAAACGTTAATAAATCTTAATAAAATTGAGGACTTCCTTTACACTAAAAGTAATTCACATAGTACCTATGTGTACAATCTTTTTTTTATAATTCTCCCTTCTTCCCGTATAACACGATTTTCCGTTTAGTACATTATATTTAACCGGTCCCTAGGAGAGCGTATTTAACGGATTCTACCTACTATGTATGTATATAATTGTTATTATATGACTGAATATTAAGTATTTGAAACGAAACATTGTGATTGTTTAAAAACTTCCTTGATTTATTTTTGAAATAATCTAATTAGTTCATTTGGCTGTAGTTTAAGCATTTAATTTTTTGTTTTGTTTTAATTATCAACTTATTAACAAATATCTTACTTTCTACATATATTTTGCGCCTAAATACGTCACAGTGATTCGAACAGATGACATTGCGACCACGTTGATGAACAGTTTTTGTAGCAAAAACATACATATTCACACATATATATATATATATATATGTGTGTGTATTATGTATATACATAACACACACACACTGCATTTTAAATTATAGTACAAATCTCGTATTTCATTGCCGGTATCAATGTATCGTATACGGTTTAGAGAGAAGATTAATGATGCCTCGTTACAGCTAATTATTATTATATCCCGTGAATCGTCCTTGGAATGCCAGTCTACATGTTTGTGGATCTATTACACGTGTGTTTTTGAATATCTGTGTGTGTTTGTGTTATGTGACCCTCCCCCACAGATATCATATATTCATAAACTGGATACTTGCACAATTTACCTAAACGGTTTCAGATGTAGAACTACGGATATAAATATATCCAAGTCGGGTAATTTAACAAGCATATTTATAACACAACTATTTCTGACCGACCATGTGCACAATACAGATTTTACTGCACCAAAAGTTACTTAAACGTTTTTATGCCACGCGACCTTTATCATACTGAGATGCGTCTAACACGTCCAACAGTATGATGATAAACAATTTATTATTTTTAAGTTATAGTCCCATTAGTAGTTGAGAGATAATTCGATGATTTCGTATAATAATTAGTGTTTCGGTATTTAAACCCGAAACAACGTTCAAAGTTTGGAAATAAGTCAAAATTACAAATTGCTTAACACAAAAACGGTTAATATGTATTGGCGAAATGTGCAAGAATATACGAAATAAAATTATGTCGAGCTCGACGACCGCAAGATAGCGCTTAGAAACGAATGTGCATCACAATATTATTAATGTTAGCTAATAAAATTTGTATACATTTCGACATATTTTTTTCTCTCACGCGAATGATTTAAATCTAAATCTATGTTATTATTAAAAAATATTGATTGATTGATATGTAAAAAAAAAAATGTTTATAATGTAACTATAATTTTTAGTTTATTACTTTTAATTCAGAGTTATTTTTTATATTATTTTATCTGTTTTTTTTTTTGTTAGGTTTTACTACACTTATTTAGTTTTTAGTTTTTATCTGATATGTTTCCTTTATATAATTTGTAAAAGGGTATATACCCGTTAATATACAACATAAATAAATAAATAAATATTATAGTGTCTGTGCTACTTTTCCGTAAGCTCTAGGAACAATATGCAAATTTTATAGGATCTGGGCTTTGAATTAATATCAATATTGAATAATCAATAAACAGGTATGTTGCAAAACTTTTAATAAATAGTTCGTTCCACAAAGTTGTATGTTCGATAAGATGAAAATGAGTGATGCCTTGTGATTGTTCCAAGATTTTTTTTACACATTTAATCGTTTAAGGATTCAATATTTATTCGCGTATTAAGATATAAAGCGTTATTCATGAGCGACCAACAATCGATTCATTTTTATTGTAAATAAATTCATATAGGCAACATAAGGTTCAACGTTTCAAAGACCTTTTAACAATCCAAATACTTCTATTTTACAATAGAGCGTAAAATGTATAGTGAATTTTAATTGTTACACGTATCATACCAATATGGTTAGGTACTTACAAATTTCCTCTCGAACACACGGATAATAATTTACCTGCAAGGTTACGATTCTACCGTGCACATCCGATGCGGTATAATATGGTCACGTATATGGGCCACAAGTGTGCAATCGTGTTCGAACCAAGTCGGAACAAACATTCCCGTTACGATTAACTTCGATCAAAACAGGTTGTGATCAGCTTTATTGATTTCCATTATCATCCTTAATTAATAACGATAATTAATAATGAATACTTAATTTTGTTTTCCATTTATTAGTGAAAGTAATACGAGTTTATATAAATATTTAACACACGGAAAATCAAAAAATAGTACGATTGGTGATGTTTTATTGTAATTTATGTTGAACTCAACGGTCAGGTGCACGATGACGGTTATTGCGAGTTCGTGCGGACATCGGACTTACCTGCCACAGAATCGACGATGGTCTTACGTTCGTAGGCTCGTCGCTTTTCGCAACGCTGTCAGTTGGTCATTAGAAAATCGGGTTGCAAAGCTGACCGGGTGAGCACAAACGACGTCGACTCACCTGTATGTTCGCCCGATATTTGTGCACCATCGCGTTCGGTTCCGTCGTACGGCGTCGTTGTGCGATTCGGGTGGAATCAAAATAACGTTATGACCTGGGCACGTACTTGTGCACGCGTGCATACGTTATGTCGATCGGTGCTAGGGGTGTATTTTAGGGGGGACGATGGGGGCGATCTTCTACCCTCTGGATCGATCATATGTGAGATAAACATTTCAAATTTTTTTAATGTGGATCATTTTATAACGATACTTAGTGTCCATAACAGGGCACCAAAACGTTTATAAACAATTATTAAATAACGAAAAAACAGAAAATTTTTTAAACTTTAAATTTGTATAACGTTCAAACACTTAAATTTAATAACGTTTAAATTATTTATAGCGTTAAACGCTCAATTGCATATAACGTTTAAATGTCCCATAACGGTAAACAATATATATTATTTTGATTTAAGCCCTGGTCCATACTTGGTGAAAAATCAAATAAAACACAAGCGAAACTTTCAAAACACAGACAGGTGTTAAAAAATAACAAAAGTCCATTCTAAGTGTATCCTGCTAGTTAAAAAAAAAAATAAAAAAACACAAATATTAAAGATTCACCTGACTTGAATATTACCAAAAATTTTATTTGTAAATTTTGAGCCTGAATTAAAGAAAAATTTGAGTCGTCCTTCCCCTAGAAGTAAGTCTAAATACGCCCCTGATCGATGCTCGGACGTTTCGCTGGTAAACGGATACACAGTGATTACGTGTTGCGAGACACGTGGTTTTGCCGAAAAAAAAAAAAAAAAAACACAAACAAACCGTAGGACCGCGACAGTGACGACGGGTGGATGAGAGGGAGATGAAGGAGAGACCCGACGATCCGGGTGAAGGTGTTGCGAGTGAACGCAGTCGCGCGTTTATGAAGTCAACGACCGTCGCGTGATTTCGCCATCGCGGCAGGATGATCGCTGACGGGCGCGACGGCCACAGGCACAGCGACAACAAGCCTACGCGTGTTTTTTTAGCATAAGCTGTTGCGCACACTTATACGACTGCTACGACGATACGATCTGATCTGCGTCGATGCGTTGCGAGCGCGAAAACGACAACGGCGTCCGTTTAACGTTTCATCTGGTTTCCGTTAATTGCATTTAACACGTTTACGATTACAGAAACGGTTACCAAATGCCGGTCGACCGTAGTACAATAATGTCATTGTGGTACGATGATGGTATGGGTAATGTTATTTTAAAACACGATCGTGTTTCACGGGGCCGTACTCCGCGGCGAACGGCGGTCGAGAGCATCGAGACTACGCGCGAACATCGAGAACTCGCGTGCACGACAAACCAACCGAACGTGGCCGCGCGTAAAAATTTTTCCGAAAACCTTGAACGCACCGAGTGCAATGTGCACGGTGTTCATATTGTTCGCTGATGATATAGTACCATCAAATTTTATAATTTTATCGACCCGGACAGGTTATCGAATTCCCCCGTGTTCACTAGGTCCGCGGACGAATATTTACGTGAATTGTGTACGCGCGTTTTCTTTAAATTTACTGTGCATTTTCATTATTTGAGAACGGAAGGTATTATTGGATTTGAATTCGCCGATGAATATGTTTTGAAGTTTATTGGTAAAGTCACCACCAAAACATCCCCGCCATCACTCATTATTATTGCGGGTGATTCGTATCGATACAACTTGTCGAATAAATTGAAATTTGAATACTGCGGCTTTTAATTAAAGTAGGCTTATTATTAAAAAAAAAAACTCTCGGTAACTAACTCATTCGGACTAATCACTGCCTTGCAACTGGGGTTCGCGAGGAGTGTTCACAAAAATCTAAATCTACTCTACACTTTGGACGGATTGCGCGTCATGTTTGGGAACACAGCGAACAGACGATCAATGCGAATCACACAAACATACCAATCATTTCAAACCATTTAATATGTATATAACGTATATTGGAGACACGCTGCTGCGGTTGACTGTGGTATCGGGGATGTGATTGAAAAACAATCGCCGAGTTAATAAGCTCGTCGCGACGAGAGACTATCGGAAGATGAATTCGGCAGCTGAATGTGTGCCCATATTATCGTAATGATAAACGATTGTGTATATGTGTGTATGTGTGTGTGTTAATACATTTTGTATCGAATTATTTTCAATTCGTGTTCGTTGTTGGTGCCGAAAAAGAATGCGAGTATAACCTGCCAACAGGTTCAAAGTTTTTAGGAGAACAACATCTGAGATCATACAAACATTGGGCTTTTTGAACCGATCGTGACCAGCACATGTTGCTAGAGAGCCAATTTCACAACTTTAAATTCTTGTGGCTTATGTAGCGAAACTACCAATATGTTTTAGAGTCTCAGCTTAGGAATCCAAAAATAAGACCTCTTTTCACAAATAATCGTTTTCGTACAAAACCTTGTAAATCGATGATCATACTGCCTATTCTTGGTTTGTAATAATTTTTAATGTTTCTACGCCAATAATAAATCGAATCACTTCCGACAAATGCTGATCAATTGAATGGGCAATGAAACAAATTCGTTTTTTAAATTTGTACCTTAAACAAAATAAGAAACATTTATTAGATTTTCATTTAAAAGTTTTATACTTTTATGTTACGACATCTTATACAAACGTTGTAAATTATTTGAAAATGTAAATGAACATGTAATTATATTTTTTCCTGTTCACACAACTATGCTCATTTGATCACATAACTACCAATGTGTTTTTTTTTTTTTTTTTAATAGAAATATATGACATATTAGCATATTAGCGGCAATGTGTATAATTATGGCATTTTATGTAATTATTAAGAATTCTATACAGTACCAAGATACAAAGCCTTTTTTCAATAATTGTATAATTTTTTTTTCACACATATTTCCTAACCACTTCATATAATAATTATATATTTAAAAAAAATGGCAATATGCATAACAGGAAAATCTATTTGCTTATTATAAATAATATTAATGATATTAAACCAATGATAATCTATTTTATTGGTACAAAAATAAATATATTACAAAGTATCAAATATTACAGAATATGCATTCCTACAAATGAAACAAAAATAATAAAAAATGAAAATATATATTTAATTAGTACTGGTTGAAAATATTGATATTAATATTATGTTAAAAACGATGTTTTTCAGAAGTTTATTTTCTTCATGTTCTTTTAATGAGAAACTCAGATAATTGGTCTTGATATACGATTGTAAATTTCAAAATTTTATCAACATTTGACTAAAATTTAATGAAATCAATTTGACAACAGTTATAACATTTATTGAAAATTTAGAGTTTCACATTTAATTATTTTTTTAATTTACACGGTTCATAAAATGAGATATAAAGATCTTTTTCAAAGTGTGTGTTATTTTTAAATTTACTATTAATTTCATACAAAATTTTATTTCGTCTTCTATGTCACATATTGTTACACACTAAAAATATTATATTTTTTAACGAAAAAATGATCAGAGGTTTTTTTCGATTTAGCACTATAATAGTATTGTATTAATTTATTTATCGTTCATCAGTTAAATACACACTGTTTTTCACATCGCATGGTTACTTTCATTTCTATTTATTAAAAACATATTACATTTCGCGCACTATATTCTTCACGCACGGCATTTTGTATAACACGAAAATAGTGAAACGTGAAAATTACGAATAAAGAGAGAACACATGTAATGAATAATGGACGATACCTTTCTATAGCCGAGCCCTCGTTAAACTTATCGATACAACCAAGTAAATGCAGATCACTACAATAGATATCGATCAGTGGCGCAACTAGCGGGTAAGGTGGCAAAGTAAAACTTTGGGGCCCATTGATAATGCAAGTGATTGTTTTAGATTTTATGAAATTTTTAACGAAACAATGGTTTAGATTATCTAATGGGAGAGGAGGAATTGGAGATTTTTAATACCATTTACATTTATGGTTTCAAGGCCCCATTTTATATTTGACTTTAGGGCCCCCAAGTGTTTAGTTGCATCAGTAATATCAATTAGATGCATTTAACACATTATCTTTACAGTATTCGGAATTTATTATAATGCTTATATGATAATTTAAATAAATTAATCGACTATAAATGATCATATCGATTTTCGACTATATTTGGTATAATATAGAATTCTAAGTCGTTGTACAAAATACCGCGATTATACACATTATTGCCGTTAACAATATAGATGACACATAGATGTCAATTAAGAGATTCTGTCAATAACTGTTGCGATTAAATTAAATTTATAATTGATTGGATCTAAAAAAAAACTCGTTGAAATATATATATTGTTTAATTTTTTAAACAATCTTAAACAAAAAGCGGAAAAAAAAATTAAAATGTACAATAAAATTGCAATCAACTGCATCTACAGTAAGGTTATTAAAATTTATTCGAGAACTGAGCGATCCGGTACAATATTTAATCACGAATACACTTGATTGCTATGAGAAGGGTCGTGTACATATTGGAATCTTTCGGTATTAATACGTAGTATGAAAGGAAAAAAAAGAATGGCGAACGAGAAAATTTAACGGAGAAAAACTGGGGTGCACGATTAATCCGAACGAGAGCAGCCACGCGATTTGTAAAGGATAAAATGACGCAGATTAAAGTGGATGAGAGGAAAACGCGTAATGGATATATGGAAGGGCGTTTGACCTGAGTCTTACGGTAAGCGGATCAATGTGGTGTAAAATGACTGAGATTACGGGGATATTACTATAACATATTATACTTCCGGAGATTTAATAAAATAATCAAAATAAGAGATTTTTTTTACGGCTTTCATGTTTGTAGCATATCATTCGAGCAAGAAAAACAAATGCTTGTTTTTTGTGAGATTTATTTTATTTTAAAATTACTACAATTTATATTCGTAACATATCACACGTCGATATGCGAGCTTATCAAAAAAAAAAAAAACATGTATGCATTTTTATAATCAAAACATAATATTCATGATGAGCTAAAAATAATTTCCTTAAACATAAGACTAATGAAGTTAGTGCGCTTAACATTTGCTATCGTTTTGCGTATATTTATACAATAGATATATAGATAAATAAGTATTATTAGAGTTAATATTTATATTATTTAGAAATTATAATTATAATAATAATAATATTACAAGCTTAATTCTGTGTGGCTTATTGCAATAATTAAAACTATTTACATATAAGTAAAATGTCATTGTTTTTTATAATAAAAACAATATAACGTTTTATTGGTTTTTTTTATACAGTTATAATCAGATATTCTGACCTTACTGATTTATTTTATTTTATCTATTTTCTATCAACGACTTTAAACCAAATGTTTCGCTTCAACATATCTTAAACATTAATCAGTGAGCTAAGACATAACCAATTTAAGTTAATCATCTTTTTATCGTTTTATATTCGTTATATTGCATCCATTGCAACTAAATTTATGGTCATGGAACTATTGAATTTGATAATGTAGTAAAAAATAACTACCGATGAATAACATAAAATATAAAATTAAATTAAATACATCATAAACGCTTATAGTGTTATTATTAAATGATTAGATATTGAATACCACATTTACATGAAATATGAAATTTGTTTTAATACTTTCGTTAGTAGATTTAATTGATGGCAGTAACTTGTAATCTAAACATAACGGGAAAAAGAATTAAGGGAATTAAAAAAATTTGACCGAAAAGATTAGAAAGTTTATTTTGAGAGTCTTAGTCATTATTAACAATGGGAAGAATGAATGAAATTAATAAATACATATATAATTTCCCCAAGCTGAACTGCAATTTGGTTTTCATGGAACTTGTATTTAAAGTCGTTTTTTTTTAATTATTAGTGGATTTTTTTCCTGAACAAAGAACCTTATACTTGGATGAAATATCAAACATTTCATTACAGTTATCAGTAAAATGCTGAACATTAACTTCCATGTTGGAATTTAATTTAATCAAATTTAAGTGCTATCGTGTTAAGAAGAGCAAATTGACTCTACTCACTTTATTCTAAGACCAGTTATTGCGAATAATGAAAATAATACTAGATTTTAAATGGAGCAACAAAAAATACAATTGATGATATGTACTTATTCGTTTTATATAAATTTACGGTTTTGTACATAAATTGTGAAATATTGTTGAAATAAATGATTTCAACAGAAGATATGAAAATCAGAATCGTTCAGTAATTTAAACGATTTTTATGAACAATAACATTTAATCTTTGTTTTAGATCGTGTGTAAATGAGACGATTTTGTTTCGTGTTTAAAGCTTTATAAAAAAAAAAAAAAAAGTTCAATGAATTAACCACAATCACAGGTTAGTTGATAACGCAGTGTAGTGTAATGTTATGTGACTTAGGAAGTATATTTGTTATTATTTAAATAATTATCGAAACAAGGAAACATGGACATAATAGTAATAAATAGTAAAAGAAAATATTGTTATGTATTTTTCGATAAATTTAAATGTCAATGATGATTAAAATAATACAGTATGAACTGATATAAACGTATATACAACATATTATTACAATATTAATTTGCTTTTATAATATTATCGTATCTTTTGTGATTTGTAAACATACGCCAACACATATTTTGATATTTTGGTATCAGTAAAAAAAAAAACAACTTTATATAATAGTTTTATCAGACTAATGTATTTCACATACTGCTCGTTCAAAAGTTGAATACATACATGACTTATTATTCTCAGTTAGAAGACTCTAAAATTAAATATTGTTAACTCACTGAAACGATTTCACAAAATACACGTTTACGTTTAGCAAGAATTAAAACGTACCATATTACTTAAATATTATTTATTATATAATCACATCTTTATTTAAGCGGACTTCCCACCATGTAGATTATCAAAAGTCACAATAGGTATAAAAATATTAATAAAATATATTAACAATATATTATATTGTTTGACTATAGGAATATAGAAGTTAGTTTAACATCGAAATTAATTATCTAATGAAAATAAGGTTTCAAAAAATACTCATAGACTTATAGCATAATAAAATAGAATTTAAATTTAAGAGAAAAAATAAAATACAAAAATAAAGTAAGAAAAATAAATACAAACAACGTAGTTAATAGTTATTAGTTAATATGTATTCTGAATAATTTTATATTTTGATAAAAGCAAATATTAATATATTTTTTAATACGAAAAATGTAAAAATAAACGTATACTTGGTAACTACGTTGTTGTTAAAATATAATTTAATATTTTTAAATTATTTTCTAGTTACCTCCATCGAAACCAACATGGTGTGATGATTTAAGTTTTGATGCCATTAAAAAGTAATGATGTAAATTTATTTTCTAACACGTGCCTGTTAATAATTTTACTAAGTTTATTGCAATTTTATATTTTCCACTTAAACATTTCTGAAACAGCAACACTGATATACTTTTAATTCCTAAGTAAATAAAGTTAAATATTCTTTAGTTTAAATCAAATTGAATTATATTCGGATCAGTTAGTTAGTGCAAAACACAAGAAGATAAATTATTATAATTATTATTCAGTAAATATAGTATTAAATTGAAATGTGAATTTAGGCGATGAAAAACTTAAATGATTAAAATGGTTTTCAAGAACGCAAAGGAATATTAAAGTATTAAATCCGTTAAATTTAATAACAATGGTTAATTAAATAAATAAATAACTTAAATTGATATTTTCAGAAATATTTAACAATACTTGATTATTATTTTAAGAGTTTTAATCACAAAACCAATTCATTTATATTTATAATTTTTACTAAATCAAAAGGTTGTTTTTTTTTTTTTTTTTTAATATTATTATATATTATTATATATTTTAGTTTTATGCTTTATGTTTTAAATAAAATAATTTTCGTTATGAAATTATTCCTAATTGTTTTGAGTTAATAATAAAACAACTACATATATATTAATATTGCCTATGCTACTCATTGCAAAATTGCAATTAATTATTTTTCAATTATCTATAAATATGTTCAAATACATTGAATATTTTAAAATCAGAGGTGTATTTATATGTTTGAGAGAATCATGCAGAGTGTTAAAATGTTTTTTTGTGCAGCAGTTTGAAAATATTTACGTAATAATATAGAATCATATGCTATAAAAAGGAAATCCATTTAATTTTCCGTGAAGTCGAAATTCATGAAAGGTTAAACATATTTTGTGTTCATGGTCTTTTAGATATTATATTATTTTATTTTTTGTAATTTTTTCGAATTTGTGTAAGAATTTTTCATTACGTTTTGAACGAAGTGAATGATCCATTGCCGTTGATGATTTACAATATATATCTGGTAGTTATGTTTTTATTGTTGATGATGCTCTTTTTTTATTTTAGTAGGAATAATGCTCTGAAAGTTTTATGTAAATCAAAGTTAATCGATTGGAAACTTTATTTAATTGATGGTAGTGTAGAGAAGGGAGATTTTGAATTTTAAGTATGTTTGACTTTGTTTGCGTACAAATTCATTGCATTAGCATATGGTCAATTACTGTCCAATGTTAATTACGTGTAAGATTATGCATATATCTATTAAGAACGATTTTATTGTAAAGGCAACTCACGCAGAAGATAGAGATGTTTAGCTGAAACACGTACCGTGCTTTAAAGTTCACTCTGTTTTTAATCGTTTTTCTTTCATACATAATTGTAATACATTAATTAAGTACATTTATTTCCATGATTTTTGTTTATTTTAGTACTTAAAATTAACACAATTCGCTCTTTATTATTCGTAAGTACATTCACAATGTCCATACGTCATCAATTCAAAGGAACTCTTTGTTTTCAATTTAAATTCTATTGTAACGTTCTAACTTATTTTGTTTAACGAACATTAATAATTTACACAAATGTATCTTACATTTAATCAATTTGTCTTCTGTTTATTTTTAGCGCAATAAAATAATACCGTTCTTCGTAAATAACCAGAATGCGTAATAATGAATAAATGTATAAAAATCAACGCAATGATCAAAGGTTTGTTAAACGTCCACGCTCAGAAAGCATTGCTAAGAGTTTTGAGAAAAAAAAAAGTTTGAAAATAATTTCATATCGAAATTCGGAGGTTTCAAACATATTTATCGTATTGTTTTGTTTGTATTTAGAGAATAAATATAAACTCTGTATTTTAGCACTAAAGTTTTTTCGTTTCATATTCTATTTATCTGTCCTTTTATTTTCCATCCTCGCAATATTATATTCTTTTTCAAATTAACTCATCAGGGCTATATCTCTCACGATATTTTATTTGCGATCTTCGTCAATTTTATCTTGAATCATCAACTGCATCTTAAGAGCCCATTTCCTTATTTATTTATTTTTTATGAACCTATAAAATCTATATTGGTGTATCTATGTAATTTATGTTAAGTTCAAACTTAAGTCAAGTTAAAAGCTTTGCCATAATGTCATCTATAGAAAAAGATTAATTTCTTCAAAATTTAGTTTATTACAAATTAATTATTATTTTGAATCAGCAATTTTCAGGAATTTGTTGAATTATGATAAAATATAAAATTTCGAAAAAATATTTGGCTGTTTTATATATATAATTGACCAAATGATTTGTAACCATGTGATGAAGCCTAAAAACTGTTCTCTACCGACTCTTCTCAATTTTAAATGTTATATTGAGCCTAAAACAATATGATTTATCAGTTTTTAAATCACAAATCAACTGTTCTAAACAAGTTTAAAACTTTTTAACAACTTTTAAAACAAGTTAGAAGCTCATTTTCTAAACAAATTGTTAACAGAAAAAAAAAAATTAAACGAATCTTGTCGTATTAGTAGTATTGTATTAAAATTAAAAGATGCTTTTGTTATAATTTTAGATTATTTTTACAAAAAAAAAATACATAACAATAATATTTGTAGTAATAAAAAAAAATCCAGCAATTTATTATTAATAGTTTGTATTGGCAATTAAACGTTACACAACATATTCAATATTAAAACATTTATTAGAGTTATTATTTTTTTAATTTTTTTTTTATCCCATAAAAGTTCTATAGAACACGATTATAAGATATTATTATGAGATATGGCGGATTGTGTTTAAACGTTTTCTCTGACCTCACAGTCTCATAAACTCAATAATAATTAAAAAAAAAAAAATTTCTCGGGTTTTGTTAAGATAAAAATATAATTTTAGATACGTCGACGGATTAACAAATAATAAACAATTATATGCTGTAGAAACGTATACACTATTTAAAAATCTAGAAATAAACAACTTGGCGAATATCCATCTTTCCGGTGTTTTTTCACATAACATACAGTTGTACGTTATTATATTATGTGCTTTCACACATCGTAAAATATATTATAAAAAGGTTTTTTATTTTGACGCACTACATACGCATTGTCGGATAAACCGATGAGTGACGATTGTATAGAACGAAAAAAAAAAAATTAACAAATATTATGAACAAATTTAGATACGAATTTTAAACTAATTTCGTACAACCTAATCAAACATTATTTTATACACATAATCCATGGGGTATCTTACCAAAGAGTCAAGGTTTGACTGTTTTACAAAAATATAATGCTTGTGTTTATTTATTTCATAATATTTCACAGATAAATTATTTCTCACATCATATCTGCGTAGTGCTTAATATTATTTGCAGTATTACATTATTAATCGGTTTACGTTAATCATTTTAAGTTAAGTACAAATGACTATGCGTGTTCTAATTCAATGAAAAATACATACGTACATAAATAATAACTCAAAATAATTTGAAAAAATTGTTATGCAACTTTCTTAAAATAATTTTATGTTATGTTTTTAGTTCAGATGATTTAAGATATTTTATCTCGTTCATATATTATTCTAATATATTCAACTGTGAGTATTTTTTAATTTTATGTAGCATATTTACTTTTTAATGTAAATATGTACTTTTTTTAACGTATCATATTTAGCATTATTAACATATTACGTAAACAAATCTAATAAGTTTTTGACTTACGAGCATAGCACATATTACGAAAATTCAATTGTTAGATATTTTCGATTATATAAAATATACTCGTCATGAAGTTAAAATGTTAACAGGAATAATATATTTTAGTGTTGACGATAGAACCACGATTTTGAAATCTATTTTCACATTACTATCAATTAACAAAATACTATTAGCAGGGACGGCTTGAGAAGATGGGCAATAGGGGCAGTTTACCAAGGCCCCGCGCCTTAAATTATAATTAAGGCCCCGCGGTTTTGTTTTAACTGAACTTAAAATATTTCATT
Organism: Sipha flava; assembly: GCF_003268045.1. Taxonomy (NCBI): domain Eukaryota; kingdom Metazoa; phylum Arthropoda; class Insecta; order Hemiptera; family Aphididae; genus Sipha; species Sipha flava. The sequence goes on from NW_020273276.1 coordinate 242,247, forward strand.
TATATAAATTATAAGACCCAACATTAATTTTGCCCAGGGCCTCGCAAATTCTAACACCGTCACTGACTATTAGATACAGTAAAATTTCTCAACAGAAAACCTACTGGTGAATGGTATATACAGTTAATCATACTTAAATACTTGTTCTTACAAGACTTGTACTTATTCATAGGCACAACTAGATCCCAAATATTGGGGGTGCTGAAATTACGTAGCTCACACTAACCCCAAATATCATATCTCAATTTAATCATTAAATGTACCATAACAACATACATACTTACATTAATATTTTAATTTATAAATATTAACAAACATAAATTGTTACATACCTATTTATTTCATTATATTATATTTTATTCAGGTCATACAATACTAAGAAATACACAAATTAAAAAAATATTATACAATTTACAGCATATAATATCTACACTAGTATTATCTTGCGATGACTAGTGGAATATTTTATTTTTCAAGTATTTCTGACTATGTAATTAACTAATAATCATGAACAATTCATCTTTCTGATGAAAACATTAAATAAAACTAAATGAAACTACATGAAATAAGAAAAACGCTATTTTTTCACACATTTATTCAATTACTTATTTTTTAAGTGAGGGTGCTAAATTTAAGCCTAGGGGTGCTATAGCACCTCCAAGCACCCCCCTAGTTGCGCCTATGTACTTATTAGTATTATAATTACAAAACAACAACAATTTGAGACATCAAACCGCTCAATCCATAAGATCTATTTAATTAACGAACTATTAGATACTTTAGGACATAGCCTTTTTTATGAGCTAAAATTATTTTCAATGGAATTTTTTGAAATAATATACATAACCGTTTCATTAAAAATAGCATTTGTTGTACAATAAATCTAAATTTTATAAAAAATATTTTAAGAATATAATAAGGGAACCTTCTTATATCTATACTTCTCATAGGTCTCTTGAATTTATGGAATCACAACTAAACCTTTAATGAAAGCTAAACGATATACATAAACACATAGGTCAAGTTTAACAATAAAATGTCTTGATCCGTTAAACTGCTTAAGTTAAGTTATAACAATACGTATTTGTCTGATTCGAGAGACCAATATTAATCAAATATTAGTAAATTATTTTAAAAATAATTGAGGATAAATATAACTCCCTTTATTTTACGTTGATATAATTAAGATTGCTGTAAATACGACATATGATTTATTTAAAATGCAAATTAATCAAAAAAGTCTTGATGTTCGGATTTTTTTTTCTCATTTTTAGAAACACCGTAATCTATTTGCTATTAATATCATTTCAAGTGCAGCGTAAGCTAATTTTAACTACTGTCTATTGTTCAAACTATCTGCACAAGTTAAACTACATTGCACACTAATTTCTTGAAATTGTGAAACTTTTTATGTATATATTTCCCATATGAAATACAAAAACTCTAGAAATACAAAAATATTGAACTCGATGTGAGAACAACGAAAACTGATTGAACCAGTTACAATATCTTGAGTATTGAAGTACGTATTTTCAATGTGTCGTTACTACAATTATAGTATAATGATAATATTAATATATAACACATTATTTAACAATAAGGACGTATATATTATAAAAATATGTATTATACATTATTAGGAACTCGTGGATTGAAATTAATCTGTAGCGCATTGTGTAGTGCGATGGTGAAACTGCGACAGGTATATCGGAACGAATTTTCACTCAATTACGATAGGATAATGTTTACGCTTAAATTGATATATACATTATAAATTATAATGTATACTATAGTCAGTGTTATAAAGAAAACAGACAAAACGTGACGTTACGTTGTTGATAACGGACGTGTTAAAAAATAAATTTCGGCAATTCGCTGATTTCGATACCGACCTATAATACCTGCGCATTAATTCGGTGTAATACACTTGTACAGCTATATACTTTTTGTATACGTATTATATTACGAGTACGTTTGCGTGTTTTATGATTTTTAGCTTTTTTTTTTTTTTAATTAAACATTATACTGTAGGTTAGGTGAATAAAATTGGTAAATAAATTGATTAATATGAATGTCGTATAAAAAAATAGCTTTCATAATTTAACGCCTTAAATGTTGATCAAAAATATTATTACCTCCTACTATATTTGAAAAATCCTTAATATGCTATTGGCTATATAGTATATAATCGTAATGCTCCGTATATAGAATGTTTTGAATTAATAAAAAAAAAAACATCTTTTATGTTGTTCAAAATAATAGATTTTGATTAAAATATAAAAAACAAAACCATAAAATTTAACAACCCTGACACAATTTTATATACGTGCAGCGAGCATAAGCTGTTCACGATGTAGAATGCACATAAAATGGAGAAATGCGAGACCACAAATACCAAGCTGATATGATGTGAGTTCTTAATTTAGATTAAAAGCACACATTCGTCTTTATTGATCAATCGCACAAAACTTTTGCAGATCTCGTACGGATATTTTTTTGAAAAAATGTTAAAAATGAGTTGATCGCTTAACTGGAAATGAATATCCATCGTTGTCGTAACCTATTGCTAACAGCGCTTGACAACCGTGGCATTTCTATTAAAACCATTATTATGTTTTTTTTATACTTTTTGTTTATTTTCATAAGTCTAATAATAACTTACGCTTTTAATCAAAATACGTCTTTACCAGTTAACCGTTACCAAGTAACCAACAAAATCAATATAGCGCTTTGATGTCAATGGTCGGTACGTCAAAATGATACTCTCTACAAAACCGTACTCAATGTTTAAAGTTGAAACTCTATGATTTACGATTTAGTAAATCTGTACATAAAATGAATTACGTTGGTTACATCAAAGTTGTGCAAATGACATTTTAGTTGCCGAGGAATACATTATTTTGATTAATAAATTATTGAATAATTATGTGCAATAATATGCGAGATTTTATCAACAATGATATTTACACACAAAACGATATCTTAGAGGTAATTGAACATTACATTTTACCGTCGACGGTTTTTGTATACGGTAATTACAACGAGAACTAATGACTTTCTGCGTTTTCTACTTCCATCGCATAACGGTAATTAGGTTCGTAACACAAGGACTGCACGGTAAACGGACAGTATTTGTCGTTGATACGCGCACGTCGCTCGACTATTTAACGATTTAACTATTTAACGGACAATAAATATGTTGACCGAACTCTATACACGGTAATTATACGCCTCCGAATTAAACGTTTGTTGTTCCTCGAATAATATATGAATATTTTTTGCAGCCGCCGTGCGGGGTCGTCGCTCGAACTCAGGAACGGCCGTCAAACAAGAAAATCTTTTTCCGTACCTTCGGAACTCGAAGGTTATGGAAAAAAATCGGCATCGCGGGTACCGACCACGTTTTGGTTCCGATCACTCGGTATCGGGATCGGTCACGTCGGAACGACGCGCGCAGCTAGATCGGACGTGTCGCAAGCAGCAACCGCACATTGCGCCCGGGGGGGGGGGGGGGGCGAAACTTCATAACGCGCCCTTACGTGTTTTCAATTTAAAAATATTACGCTTATTCGACGTCGTTCTCGACGATCGCTTCGATCAACACGAAGGACGTTTAAAGATTTTGTAAACGAAATACACGCGCATTGACCGTTGTAGTTTTAAACGTTAAACGCAAGATTTTCGGGTTCTCGCAGGAATCGCTCCCGGGCCGTGGGCACCTCTCGGCACCCCCTTGCCGCCGGGTCGTACGTTTCGATTTGTTCGCGGGTTTACCGATCGGGCGCGCGCGCGCGCACGTCTCTACCGCGTATCGTACCGCGTTTTTACGAAAATTAACTGTAGCGCGCGCAATGCAACGCGCGCGTTGTACAATACGTGTACGGTTTTGCAACACGTGCGGTGTATTACGATCGTCGTCGTCGTTATTATTTTTATAACTGTTGCGCGCGTTCAAGAGACGGAGATAGAGAGAGATAGAGCGAGAGAGCGAGAGACGGAGAGTGATAGAGTGAGAGGCAGTGGTCAAGGGAACCGGCCGGCCGGCTAGAAATTAGGTTAGGCCGTTTCGCGTGCACCGCACCGCTCGCGCTCACTATCGGACCGGCCGGGCTGTAGTGAAAGCGTCTCTCACGGACGGACGCGCGCGGTGTGTGTCGCAGTGCGTTGAACCCGGAGCGCGGTTGCCGGAATACGCGAAACGTTATTGCTATTGTTGTTATTATTTACCATTATCATTATCTCGGTTACTGTTATTACCTATTATCGCTATTATTGTGGTGTTCGGGTGTTGCGGGTGGACTGGAAAACGCGTGCGTGATGTCCACATCGTGCTCCCTGGCCCGGAAAAAGCGGACACCGGAGACGTGCGCCAAGTTCGGACCGAGCGGAGCCCCACGTGAAGGATTTGGAACCCGCGCTTCGGTTTCATCCTTTTGCGTACCGGGCGGCCCCCCGTGAAATCGCGAACTGTAGCGATTTCACCGGTTTTTTTCCCCGTTTGGTCTCACCATGGGAGGGGGGGTCGTCGATCGATATTTTTCGAGGGCCGCGGACGGTTCTCGCGGGCCGTCAACATACGAAGAACCGCAGTACGTTTCATAACAATACCGATCGGCCAAAACGTACAAGGGTTTTTGGCTGAGGGTAGGGTGGGTGATCCTTTCCCGGGCCCGAATATTTGGCACAGCTCTACCACGATGAGGCTAACGATGGGCGGTTCAACATTTTGAACCACTCTCGGGCCAAGGTCTTTCTTTCAGCGACCCCAGCCGTGTCATGTACACAGGTGAGTGACGTAGAGCCCGCGTCCCGATGGAGCAACCACCTCGGCCCTGGATGCGGAAAGTTGCGTCCGTGTATCAATAACATATGCTACAACGATGACGTACGACTTAAAAACGCGTGACTTTTCGTTTCGTTTCGATACGATGTTTACTGTATTCGGTAGCTTTTCGGTATATTCGTATGATCTAAAGTATATACAACAGTGGCGTATCCATGAGGGGGGGGGGTGGAGGTCAGAACCCCCAATACAATATTGAATACGTTGCTCTAAGGTTTCGTGACAGTTGAATTTTTGATTTAATATTAAATAATGTACACGTTTTTACAAGTATTAAGTATTAAGGAATAAATATAAAATATTAAATTTGAGATTTTAAAACTAAATATTGAACCGCTAAAAAAAGTGTAATCATTTCTATGTCGAAATCCATAATTTATTTTATGGACGTATTCATATTTTTAATATTTCTATACGTGTGTACAAACATTATCTGCGATTATTTTATATAACATTATGTTCGTGCTATTTGATACTGATACTCGTGTCTTTACTCAATACATAATCATTTTTGGTTTATCAAGTATTTTGTTAGGGTACAACGAAATCCGCTTTCTAAAAAAATATAATAAATACATATCGACTGGTAAAAGGCAAAAGGGGCTAAGTGATACGATGTATACTACGGGGTAACCGTCGATTATCTCTTTCGATCGTACTAGCGCTAGTGTTGTTCCGTCCATTTAGTAATGAGATTTAGTAAGTATAAGTATTAAGATTTTTTGGGATAAGCGACATAACTGTTATAAAAGTAGAGGACAAGCGCCTTTTTTAAGGGTATAAGCGATACTATTGAAAATTGTATGGGCTAAATGACAAATTCATGACGATTAGCCCCTATGATTGTCGCTTATCAACTTTCATAATAATATTAATATGACTTATGAGTATCTAACCATTTTTTATATTGATATAAGTGGTAATATGAGTAAATTTGTTTGTACGTACTAGGTGTACATATTAGGTATAAAATTGTTACAAGTCTACTCTACTGAACTATTTTATAAGCACAATTTATCACAAAAAAAAAAAAAAAAATAATAATAAAAATTAGAGTTAAACGCCAAAAAATGTAAGTTTTAGTTTAATTCGTTATGATAAAAAATGTACTTAATATTATAATGTAATTAATGTCAAACCAGCAAGGTACCTAAGTAGTAAACTACGTAGTATGTAATAGAATGAAAATATATAATAACCGTATTCTTAATGCATATATAAATACCGAACCGCCAATGCCAAAGTTAAGAAAATATGAAAATTTTGTTTTTGGTCACCTGAAAAATAGTAAAATTGTCACTTAGCCCTTTTTGCCTAGTACCAGCCGATGTATCACTGTACATTATAAGTACATTGATAAACACATACGAGTATAAGGGATGAAGATCAAATCCTACCCCGAAAAGTGTTGACACTGCTGAGTTTAATCTTTACATAGCAGTGACGGTTATAAGGGGAGGGGAGAGATAGGTAAATCGCCCTCCCCATTTGGTGCAAATTTTATATAATTATTATAAGTTACATTTTATAAGTCAATACATTTATACCTCTAATCTTTTTGTATATTTTATATGTATAAAATATATACATAAAAATTTTATGGGACGGGAGGTTTGGCTTTATTTTCACGCCCTCCCTTTAAACACCATGTCTAACCACCACTGTTACATAGTGCTGTAGTTCAAACTCTACCACGATTTCGTTCCTACCTTCGACTACTTACACGTGTGTGTACATCACATTATTTATTGTCTAGTAGTTTTCAGTTGCATCCGCTTGTTCATTAATAAATACTATAATTAGTATTGTGCATACACATTATATACTGATTAGAAGTCTATAATAACTAAAATATTAAAATAAAAAGAATAAAAGTCAATCATAAGATAATAATTTAATCACAAACCAAATGATTTATAAATCATACTACCATCTTTCATATTATTATTTCATATTATTATTAATATTATTCATTTATAGTAATTTACCATTTTTTTCATTTTAAATATCATCAAGAAAATATCATGTTTTATTTTCCACGTAATCAGAAAATCGAATTTAAAATTTCTTACATAAATTTAGTTTCTAATTATAAGTTACAATAAATGTGGAATGTGAATAAATAATGACTTTCGGGAAATGAAAACTTCTAATATCCTTCATTTAAATGAAAGAATATATTTAGAATAACATAAGAATATTGAATATATCAGAGTACTTCATTTTTCCATTTCATTATTTAAAATATTTTATATAAAATCACACTACATATACGTCCATAACATTCTTGCATAAGCCTACACTTAAACAGTATAAATATTTAAGTTTTAACGAATCACGATTTGAACATTTGAGTGAACTGTTATTTCAATTAAGAACGAAGGTCTATAAAATAATTTATCGATCATTTTTTTTTTTTTTTGTGGTAGGAGATATTATTTATTTTGAATGAATTAATTAATTTGAGATTAATATAAGACTATTTAAAAAATAAAATGAGTAAATTTTAATTATTTTGAATTATTAATTTATTTTGCGTCTATAAATTCGACAAATATACATTTACGTCTTAATAGCTAGTATACTTGGCTTCAGAGTCTGTACAAAGATATTTTAAAATTATCTTAGAATACCTATTTAAAATTATATAATTCTGTGGACTTCACTCATTTAGCAGCTGTAAAACAGAATTTGTAACATGCTACTTTTCACACTCACAACAGTGCTTTGTCTCCAATTTCTCAACTAATTAATTCTAAAATATATAGAATTTTCATCTATTTCGAATTAGGTGTTGACGTTTGTTCTTTTTCCCTTGCGTCACTTCATTAAATTGAGAAAATAAAAATATATATATTTTTGTACTATGTTACAGATACGAGTGTTGTCTATTGTCTTTTATTTATTAAGTTGACAAAATAATGAGATGTGTGTTTGACTTACGACATTTTTATTAGATAATTTCAGGTGTAGAAAGGTTTTGATGGTTTAGTTACTTTATTTGTTTCCTTTATTTAAACTAATCACTTCGTGTAATCTCTCAATAGAATCAAAAAGACAACATATTTAAATGAAGGATCATATTATTTATCCATAAAATCTGAATGATATTCTCAACAATATCTAAAAGAATATTATTTTTTCAACTAACACTTTTTACATTTTTAGGGTAAAAAATTGTCACTTGATCACTTGCGTATCTTAAAAAATCGAAAATTAAACACATTTTTTTGCAATGGTACCTCTATAAATTTTCTAACAATAACGAAAAGCTGACTAATAATAAACCACGAGAGTTGGCCTCTTACTTATTTTTTTATATAGGCTTTTAAGTCTAAAGTATAATATTACTTATAGTAGGTATTACATTCAAGAATATTGATGATTATTTTTCTTTTTAATCTTTAAGTGTGTCTTTTGTTATACTTATTTTAGATAAATTAAGTGGGTACTTCATTTTTTGTCTTAGACTTGATATTATCATTCAAGCATACATCTATTGCGTGAGATTTTAGAGTTATGACTTTATTGAAACATTTTATTAAGATGTTCAGTGATGTTCGATATTAATTTATATATATTATATCTAATATGAGCCTCTGTTCACAATTGATATTCGAAAATGACGGTGAAATACTGAATTTTAGTTTATTATCGTCGATAAAACTAACAAGGTGTGAAACAAACTAACAAATAATTGAGTTTTGTATCTGGACGGACTTTTTTTTTGAATATGAAAAATTATTTTGTTTAAAAACTCTTTGTTTATACATTTTTCTCAAAGGAATTATAATGTTTTTCAATTCAGAATTTTAAATATTTTTTACTAATTGAGTTGGTTATGATATTATATTACTTCAAATTAAAAAAAACATATCCTTGTACACGTTTATCACAATAATAATGTATGGGCAATCATAAAAACTTAAAATACGAAGATACTTATTTATTATTAATCGTTTTAGTTTTGTTATGTCTAGTAACACAGTCCTTTTTTTTAATTTCGCATTGAAATATATGTTATTTATGATACATTATTTTACACTTGCGTGTAGAATTAGTTTTGCAATAATTATAAGGAGATTTTTGAAATATACATTTAAATCAAATTTAATAGATGTAGAAAATACTTTAGCAAAATGGTTTTTGTATATTATTATAAACGAAACCCCGATACGCCGTACAAGCAAAAGTTTATTTATCATTGTACTTCAAAAAATTTAATCGTAAGTGCTTCGAATGTATTATCTAAAAGGTGCATATTAAGTTAATTGTATATATACAGAGTGACCCAGGATAATTCAAAAAATGCTATAATCCTTATTCTGCTTATTATTATTAAACACATTTTTTTTTTTTTAATAATACATAAGTCCTACAACAAAATTGTATTAAAAGATTTTTTAATTTTAAGAACTAAAATTTGAAAATTTGAAATTTTATTTTATAGTTTAAAAAAAAATCCAAAATAGCCATTTTGTAAATAGGATTTTTAAAAAAAATACTGGTGTTAAAAACTCCAACAAAGGTAGATCTATTAATTTTCTATAATTTTTTAAATTTGTAAAAAAGTTAACAATATCATTGTGTATCACATAATTATTATAACCTAAATTATTGTATAATGATTGATCGAAATTATATTTATTCCACGATTTTTGTCATCATTTGTTGCTATTATCTTACCATCTTTAATTATAAATTGATATTTATCACTATTACCCGAGGTAATTAACATAAGCAGGTAGTGTATGAATAATAAATATAACCAGATAGCCTCAGTAGGCAATTTAAATTTGCTAATTCATAACCGAAATTAAAATTGAGTGTGATTTTTACTTTTAATTTGATTAGTATTTATAATATAATTTAGATCACTTGGATCACAATTTTTTTTATATTCTAGATTTATTGATACACTCGTCGATTATTCTTGTGTGAAATCGCAGAGATGGAGAGAAAACCTACTCATGCAGTTTATAAATGTCACATTATATTGTATGATATTTATCTTATATCATATTGGAAATAAAATTTGAATTTTTTTCATCATTTATTGAAACAATGTATAACCTAAAAAATTACATCTTATTGAAAAATATCGACAGATTGGCTATAATTAGTGGACTATCGTACTTATAAACAGCAAGAAACAAATCATTATTGAATTCTCATTAAATTACATAAATTTGTGTAAGTACAATAAATATTAAAAATATACTTCTAGATACCAATATAATATTTAGTGAAATAGGTATTAATAATATTTCAAAAATATATTTATGTTGTATCAGTGACAGATATAAGATACGAGTGTGTATTGAATGTCAAAAAAAAGAACAGATGGAACATTGTTTATGTATTATTAAATGTGTTTTTTTTTTTAATTTAGTAGGTATAAGTGTGTATAATATATTAAAATATGATTCATTTTTACAGTAAAAAATTGGTAATCTAATAATATGCGATTAAGTTATTTTTAAATTAAAATCTTATAATTTATAGGGCCAATTAAGTGTACACAAAATATAAAACTAAATTATTTTAATGAATAATGGAAAAAGTACACATCAAAATAAACAAAACTATAAGTATACTGCTTTTGTATACATTTTCTGACTACTGACTATTTTAGATTTTAATATGTTAACGTATTGATATATTATTGTATTAAATATTTAAAAGGCCAAGTTTTTATAGCAATATTTCTAAATGCCTAATATAACCTTAAAATTTAGAAATTAAAAAAAAAAATTTATACATATTTTTTTATTAAAATGAGAAAAAGCCACACAACTTTATACATTTGCGATATACTTTTTAAATAATTTAAATTCATTAATGTATAAACCACGAGAACGTAGTGGGACTGTACTATTTTCCCATTTTCATCCCATATATTAATGCAATAAAATCCAAGTCCTGTTTATTAATTACCATTTTCATCATATTAATTTTAAGATTACTCAATGAATGTTTTTTTTTCAATTTTTGGATTTATTTTTTTGATCACTAAAATATATTAAGATTTATAAAAGTACTCTGCATTATGCAACCCGTCAGTAAATGCTATTATATTTTTAGTTAGTAAAATTAATAGGGTCGATTAAAAAAAAAAATTGATTAATGTTAGAAATCCAATTTTTTTTTGTCCTTTGACTATTGTACAACATATCATTGATATTAGTATTAGATCCAGAGGAGAGGTCTTTAAAAAATTAGTATCAAGTAAAAAATAAAGAATTAATTGAAATTTTTCATATTGATCACATATAAGAAAAAGGATGGGCCAAAACACTTGGGGCCCTTCCAACTAACATAGTTGCAACTTATTTTTTCTTAAAATAGGAATGAAAACCATGAAAAAACTATAAACTTTTTTAAAATTTTAATCTTGCTTACTTTTCTAAACAATAATATAACAATGAAAAATTCACAATTTGTTAGTTTATACTTGTATTCCTTATTAAATTGAACCAATAGGTATTAAATTGTATACTTTAACAATTTGTATAACATTTGTTGTTTTATTTTTCTTTTGTTCTTTTTTTTAAAAATATTTTTAAAATATTTTTATTATTTATAGTACACTGAATTATTCTGATATGCTTAGGGTGTTAAATGACAGTGGTGGAGTACATTGAGAACTTCTCGTTTATACCTTGAAAAGTTCCCTGAAAGGAATCAGTCATCACAACCAACATATTCTAATGTCAAATAAATATTATACAAAACAAGTAATTTTTAAGATTTATAATAAAATAATAATAAAAAAAAAAAAAAAAATTAGAATGATTAATATTTTATTATATTTTATTAAAAAAAAAACAAATAGTTCTAAATTATATTTTACAAAATATAATAAAATACAATTAATAGTTTTCTTTTTTTATTATTGTTTGCTTGAGTATCTATAACTAAATTTAAGGAACAAATATAATAATTTTGGAAAATATTCATATACTAATATCAATGAAAGCTCATGTAAAAAAAATTTAACTACAAAAAAAAATATATATATAACATTGCATTATTCAATAATTGCATGGATATTTTTGGTTTGAAGGATCAATGAAGCTGGAATTTCAGGCGCAAACCTTTAAATAAATATGAATATATGAGCTATTAGAACAGTACACTATATTACATACATTATTTATTTATTTTTCAATTATTATTTCAAACGTGAGAACTAATATTTTATTTAATTTGTCAAATTATCCTCGGACACAAATCATCTAATCAACAAATCGTCTTATTTGTTTTTTGTTTTTTAATTTATATTATAAATTATTTATTAATATTCTGTTTATATTAAATACATTTTCGAATCAATTGCATACATGGAACGTTTTCTTTTCTTCAGTACAAATTATATTATTTTAATCAAACAAACAGTTATTTTTTTCTTTTTTTAATTAAAACTTATTCATTTCACAGTGTCAATTAATTAATTTTCATGACGATTGCAATATTTTATTACTGGTTTCATTATTATTGTACCGTCTTCAAACGTTTTAACGAATACACCCCTTACACAATTATTATTTTAAACGTACAAAAAAAGAAAAAGAAGCAATTTAAAAATAATAAGCAACATAATAAAGTAGTTAAAAATACATTATGTAATAGTTTCGGAATCGCAATAAGTATTTTTCAGTGAACATAATAAACAAGAAATCTTAATATACGATAATATTGTGTCAACTAAATGGTTGTTTTATGATTTGTTAATTTGCAACGGAAACGAAAGATATCTTATAGAATTACCGAGTTTCTTCATAATATCTAAGGTTTTATTCATATTTAACTCTTTTTATTTTTCTTCGATAAACTCGGCCACTTGGACCAACCTGACATATATCCTGGCTCCAATTTTCTTATTTAATATTATACTATTATAGAGTTTCAGTATTTGATATGGTTTTTTTTTTTAACAATTATTTATATTATCACTGTTAATTTATCATAATATTACGTAACTGTCAGATGTTCGGTTCAACGAAAACGTTCTCTTTCAAAAACGAGTGAAACAAAGAACATTGATTAATATCTAGTTTATTGAGTCGTTTTTTTTGTATTTAGAATGTATATTAAACCTTGAGTACCTATTCCACAGGGCTCGGGTAAAACAAAAACTTATTTGAAATTTAATTTGTCACCAGCACGTAAATTCGTATGGATACGGGACGAACGATGACGTAGACTAATGTAAAACTGTATCTTATATGTCATTTCAAAAGTGGCATCATTCAATTGGTTTTGTGCAATTCGGTAACCGTAGTATCCAAAAATAGATCAGAATGTTACCTACGGGAACATCGGCATGGTAATTTTGTTTTTTACAATAACGGACAAAATTCGCTTCATAATTATTTTGTTCATCCGAAACTCAATAAAATATTTATGGATCGTCAGTTGGATAAAAAATAAACCAGTGCACCTACACATCTTTTTTTACGTATTACGAAATGTATACGTTTAAAGCAGTCATATAAATTTTATATTTTTCAATCAAATTCGAAATAAATAAATTCATCATGTAGTTATTAAAGAAGCGAATTATCACATTATTTAAATAATATATGTTTTCATAAACGGCTTTTTAAATATTAAAATTATAGGTACGTTAAAATAACGAGGTTTCGTACCACTATAATTATTATACAAATAAAATCTTATTATATTTTGCTTGCATGTTTTAAGAATATAAATTTATACATGGTAGCGCATACAAAATTAATATTTAAATTAATTACTTCTACCTGCTGAATATATTTTTATTAAATGTATAATGTTTACTCTGGAAATTAAAATTATTTTAAATTATACAATTTGAACGGGTAAGAAGATCAAATAATGTTGAAACTCATCACAAAAATAGAATAATTACAAAGAAATCAACATTTATAATAGTTGTTATAATGAGACTAATATATAATATTGTTATTTACCAATTTGTTTTTTTTTTTGTTTTAATGAAATATAAACATACTTATGAACTGTAGCCTGTACTTCAGATGAAACCTCTAATCTATTGTAATGATAATAAGTACTGAAAGTATTTAAATTATTGATGACATTTTTTTCAAATCCCTCTAAATAAGAATATAAAACAAGAAATCCATTTTTATTTTTGTAAGAAATAATTTAATGAGTTCAAAATAAAACAAAAGACGTGGGTTTTTTTTTAAAAAACTTTTAATCAATATTAATCTTATTAAGTTTTAGAAAATAATTTTTATAATGTGATTTTCGCTTGATTGAACATTCAAAAAAGAATATAAATAAATTAAACAATACCGTATTTTTTCTTATTCATTTGTATTAATAAATTACCAGCAAAAGTTTATTAGGTTTTTAACTTTAACTTTTTAATCTGAATCATTTTTTCATTTTCGCGTAGGGAAATTAAAATCCCCATCACCCAATACTAAGGTATACTGTAGAACCCAAAGATATGGATGCAACAGACGAAGAAATTAATACAGTTATAAATGCTCTAAAAATTAACAAATCACCGGATGAAGATGGTTTAGCTGCAGAACTCTTAGACATACGATGGTGAAGAATTGATAAATGAAATACGAAAACTAATCATGTGAATCTGTCATCTGTGGCATAAAGATGAAATACTAAAATAATGGAAATTAGTAATAATTTTTCCAAAATGTAAAAATAAGGGTGCCTCAAGTTATCAAAATCACCGAGGAATATCGCTGTTAAATATAATGTATAAAATATTATCAGACATCATATTAAATAGGATTACGTCTTACACAAAAGACATTATTGGAGACTACCAATGTAGTTTCATGAGCGCAAAATTAACCATAGACCACATTTTCACTATTAAACAATTAGTTGAGAAGCATTATAAATTCGACAAGGACTTATCTTTGTTGTTTGTTCATTATGAACAGGTATATATAACTTAGTTAATAAAAAAAGTGTTATTGAATGCATTTATAACCTTTGGAATATCAGCCAAAATAGTGAAAATCATCAAACTATGTATGGATAAAACGAGATGTAAAGTTAAATTCAACCAACATGTTAAATGAATTCATAGTTAAGACTGGACTCCGACATGGAAATTTATTATCCCCAGTACTCTTTAATATAGCACGAGAAACGGTACCTAGTCAAGAAAACTAAGAGCAAGTATGATGGTTTAAACTTCGAAGATAACAAGAGGCAATGTGAAATACTAGCGTATGCAGATGATATTATCATATTAGGATCAAGTATCAAATAGGCAAGAAATAAAAACGGGTACCAAGGAGCTCAATATAACAAATAGTAAAGATATCGGATTACAAATCAACGAATCAAAGACTAAATATGGTATTATCAAAAAAAGAAAATAATGGGCAACATTTGGAAGTTAAGAATTTTAAGTTTGAAAGAGTACATAGTGTTAAATACCTGGGTGTTACAATAAATAGCAAAAATAATAATCGCGAAGCAATTAAAATAAGAACTACTGCAGCATAATGCTATTATGAGTTAACGAGCATACTTAAATCAAAACAAGTATCGATCTAGTCAAAAATTATCAGACCAGTTATTTTGTATACTTGTGAAACATGGCCAACAACCAAAGGAGATGAAAATAAAATAGCAATCTTTGAAAGAGGAATACTAAGAAGAATACATAGAAAAAAAAAGAAATATTATTGTACAACAATATAAAATAAGAAGTAGCATAATATTACAACAGTTATATAAAGATTCGGACATAGTAACAGTATTATATTATAGAAGAATCGTATGAGCTAGCCATGCATAGAGGTTAAATAGAATAATGAAAACGGTATTAAAATGGCATTAAAACCAATTGGAAAAATACCACTAGGCAGGACTAAACAAAGTTGAATAGACAAAGTAAAAAAAAGATTTTAGAAGAAATTGGAATACACGATGCAGAAACAGTAACACAGGGTAGAGACAGGTGAAAACCGATTTGTGTTACGGTAATGGGCTCAATGGCTTTTAAAACCCAAAAGAAGAAGATACATTTTGTATTTTCTTTCTTTTTAATTAAATTATAAATAAGCATATTTCATTAGTCAAATATGAGTCACTTATAATAATTTGGAAATAAAAGTTAAACGAGTACTGTGGGATATGACGTCTAAAACATTAAAGTAATATTTCATAAATTAAATTGGAACGAAGCGTATTTAATTTAAAAATCCTTTCAATATTTATGTAAAGCTAATTTTTTTATTAAAAAAAAATAATAATAATAATAAAAAAACCTTTTCCTATTTTGTTTTTAATTTTATGTGATTTAGTCGCTAAACTATCCATGCTGAGTTTCTTCGTGGTTTCTTAAATTCAATTTAATTCGAATGAAAAAAAAAATTAAAAGCATACCAGCATAGGGTCTCATCATCCTAGCATAATTTGCATAATCAAACGCGAATAAAAGTTGATTTCGTAACCGTGACTATAATTTTATATTGTGTGTTTTGTAATCGACCAGAATGTTTGTGACCAAACGTGACTACGTAGTGTGTAAATTATCGAATGGGGCTCGAGCGATGGATGCGAACTAGTGAAATTGTATTCTTTATATACAACTACCACACAACTATTATACATGGCGTACACGAGTAATAAAAGACCGAAAGAGAAAAAAAAAGTAATTATAATGAATACAATACGAACACTTATTAAACGGTAGTTGGTGTTTGTGTGTAAATGTGTGTGAGGGGAAAAACAAAGGATTTTTTATTAGATTTATTTTTCAATTATCCATTTGGTGTGCTCGTGTTGTAAATGGACATGTCTGATTATAGGTTGACTCGGTTGTCCATTATTGGACGCATTTATACGAAAAATAAATGAAAAATAAAACACAAAACAGGATATTATGTAGGAATAATGGTTTTGTTTTTAATTGAAATGACCTAATTGAACATTTGAACTCATAATAGATTTTGCATGCTTCTGAACTACAATATATACACTTTTCGCTCGGTGCGTTTGGAAAAAATTAAATTTAAAACTTATGCCGTGGCCCGGGTGTACCTACATTATTGTAATACTCTACTGAATTCGTCCTGTTTTAGGCAAACAAATTATTTACACGCGATTTCAAATAATGAATTCCGTTACACTTGCGATTATGCAGTTGGATGTATTCATGAAATAAAAATTAACATTTTATGCAACATTGTTTATTTAACGCACTACATAACTATAAAAAATGATTTATCAAGTTAATATATTATTTGTTGTTTCCGTCTAGTTATCAAGTCTAAATTAATGAATTTCTAATGATATACGGACGTGTAAATACAATATTATTATTGTATTGTATGTATCGCGTAGACATATTCTTTGTTATACGCTATATAACCAAACAATCTCGGACGAAGTTAGTAAATGTGATATTATTTAATTTGAATTAATTTGTCTGGATCAATTCATTTTTCAAGTATCTATTAGAATGTTACAACCACCCACAATGAATTATCGTATTATGTTTATAGAACCAATGTGATAAATACTCTACATCTGGTATATAGTTCATTTATTATATTTTATGTTTTTGCACTAGCTGCAGTTATTGCAAAGTATGTTTTCTGTATTCGTTTGTCTGCAACAAAAAAGCAAACCTCATAAAAACCAACTTCTAAAATTTAAAGTTTTTGTAGGATAAAGATGGAAATATGCTAAGATAAGAAACATTCTGATGTATCAGATCTTCCTTCTTCTCCTATCCTGCATCTATATTTAAGGTGCACGCACGCACGCGCACACACATACACACACACATACATACAAATATATATACACACGTGTTTTTTATCATATTTTCAATTTTGTGAATTTGCACAACTATAACTTATTTTTTATACGATATTTAACCATAAAAAATTATTTAAAATTTGTTTTAAATAATTTATTTCGTTTGCTTTGGAAATTCAACTATGATTTCCTGAACGTTTGTACGCCGAATGTCGTGTAACGCAACCCGTGCTATGTGGAGAGAGCCGCCAACCTATAACCAAGTTAAAAGACCAGAGGGCATGGCATCTATTAATGTTAAAACTAGTGAAAGTAAAATATATATAAATATATATTCATCGATTATTATTATATTAACAAAGATAATTTCATTTGTCACCAAATAAGGCATATTATTGTTATGGCATAAGACTTGATTAGCGATAAGAAATTAATAATAATAGTCAGAACTTAATTTCAAATGAGAGCCGACCTAACTCACACCCGACGAGCAATTACCATAAAATAAAAAAACCTATATATTAAATAATATTTATTGATTAAGATGATTTATTTATCCCACTCGGCCACAGTTGAACAATGATTTATGTTGAGTGGAAGATGATTATTTCTGCTCCGCGACAAAATATTTATAATAATAACCGATCTTCGGAACAGATAACTTAAGGAAATATGGAACGACTTACGTCGAGTTTTTACCGAACTCGTCTTCAATTAAAAACTCGTATCGACATTCGTATCGTTACTTACAAAGGGTGGCGGTAGAGGTCACGACATTTGAATATGGGCGATGTGACCACGTGACAAGTTACTTATTAATCCTTGATTCGTACAAGGTATACAATTACACGAAATATTAGTTTTACAAGAAAAACCACGAACAATTAATAACGTCTAGCAACGAATGATGTAATAATAAATTTAGGTTTTCGGATATTCCGATATCGTACGCACAAAAATTAAAAATTCAGTAGAACATTATGTGTCTGTATCAATAATCTATTTTTATATACGATTAAATACCCTCAACGTTTACAGTAATTTTTCAACAGACCACAGACCTGCATTATTCACTGTTATTTCTGTTCTAAAAATTAGTATTACATTAAATATAACTAAATTTTGGACATTACCAACAAGTGAACAGTTTTGATTTTTGATGTGATTACAATTACAAATATTTAATAATACGATCAAAATTGTTTTTTTATTCTTCATTTTACTTCAATTTTCTACAATCACATCTTTAAAATTAATTTCAACACATTGATTTAGGGACCTATATTGGAATGGGGTCCGATGTGCATGCACATCATGCACATTTTGTAGTTGCGATACTGCTGACGAACTGATAATCTAAAAAGTGTGAGTGTGCGCCTAGGTTTCGGTCGACTATAATATAATAAGGACTATATTTTCTCGTACTGAGAGAAATAGCTACAACGTTTTGGGCGTGGATGAATTATTCATGAAAACGAAAACAAAACGAAAGTTCGAAGAGTATTTTTAGGTTTCTTTAAAAGCAATTTAAGTTGGCAAAGGCATTGATAGAAAACCACGTCCGTTCGACGTGACCACATTTATATATATATATATATATATATATTCCAGTTTAATTACAAAAGTTTCAAATATATATATATATATATATATAAATATATATTATGAATCATCTGTATTTTGATCGAAGGGCAATTACTATTATTGGGCACGTAAAAGCGGTTTTGAAGCAAAATAAAAAGTTTTGGTATGAAATTACCAAAGCCGGGGAGCACGTAATACGAGTAATAGTGACACATTATTATTTTTTTCGATTATTAAAATATATTAAATAATATTTTATCTGACTATTGGGATATCAATACTTAATATATCACCTCACAGCTTTTCTGGGCACTGTGTAGAATTTATTATTTTCCATTATCGCATTTAAACATTTTGAAAAAATAAAAAAATAAATGTTTTTAAACATTAAAAAAGTATTGTAAAACAATATGATAATAAACCAAAAACATCGTTATTTATGCTTAAAATTTACAAATCATGAATACTTTTGATTCAATTACATTCAAAAATACATTGATAGATTTAATTTTTTTTTAAATATTTGAGTAAAGCTAATGGATTAGATAAATTGTATCCAATGATAATATATTCTAATTAAAACAACATATAACATTTTAATAATGCTCATGTTGATTCTCTTACTGCATTATAATGATGTAATCGGACAACTTTTATGTTCCAAAAATTTGTATGTTACGGGTTTGTAACAGTTTACATGCGTTTACATCACTTATCCGGTTATCTGAGGCGTCAACTTAAACGGGACGGTCCCCTTTCGTCAGATCGTCTCATATAACTTATCTAGTTACCAAAGGCCAATCGACAGATTTTTCATTCCACTTAATCTTTCGTGAACGCAGGTGTAATACACGCTCGTTCCTTTATTCCGAGTAGTATATAGTTGTTTCAACAGACGACGGTGGCCATAAGTCCTTAGCGTCCCTTGAGCCGACTGACCGAACAAGGACACTGTTCCCACACGACGCAACACAAATTTACTGTCCTGCAAGTCCTAGTTTACTTATCCTATCACCTTGTCTCCGTCTACTGTCCGCCAGTTCAGTTTCCAGGTAAGCCTTTCGTCCGGGGCTTGGTATACTGTTTCCAGTATTCGATATGAGGCTTCCATGTCCGAAGACGCACCCGTGCGCAGTTTAAGCGTACTGACAGACCTTGATATATTTGCTTGTTGGTAGCAGGTGAATGAAACCTGCTCGACCAGTTAAGGTAAGGTTAGGCTAGGTAAGGCTCTTTGCATTACTGGGTATTTGTTTCATTCAATTTTTTTTGGCCTATTAAATGGGTCTCTACGATTTAGCTACCTATAGGCATGTTATGCCCATAAAAAAATCTAACCATGCCTATGAGCCCCTCCAAAGCCTAAGCCGTCCCTAACTGTAAGTCTAAACTTCGGCATAGGACTTTAAATTTTTACTAGGTAATTTTACCTATACTTACGCATTTTTCCTTCACCTGTGTAGTTTATATTTTTAAAAGTCATTGTTAAATTTATATTATTTCTAGTTATCATGTATTAAAATGTTTTTTTTTCTTTATTATAGTTTAATGTTTGTAATATTAGTTATCTTTATTATGTTCTATCATAAGAACTTTCTGTATACACTTACTGTATTACACTTACTCCTCGGTCGTTATTCAATAAAATAATTGTTTGTTTTATTAATTATTTTATCAAATAATTACTAGGAATGTTAAAAACCACAATGTATTTATGTACCATTGTGTAAGCGTATAAAAATATAATTGTTTAAATAAAATCCATCTTTTAGATTAGTAAAGTCAATGAAATGTTTAGAATATAATTTAAAATAATTTATTATTTTTGTTTTGTTAGTTTCTATGCCATTATATCTTACAGTTAATTAGTACTCCGATTATTTTGTAGAAAAAATCCAACTTAAAATACAACTTAACCTTACAATATTTATTTATTGTTTTTAAATGTTTATTCTAAGAGCACATATATTTCTATTTCTAGACGATTAATCATTTTTTCTGATTACTGTACTAATTTATCTATTTATTTTAAGTTTATTATTCAGTTTTATATTTATATTTATTTTTACTGAACAATTGTTTATGAAAATAATAAAACTTTATCTTATGAAATTCGTTGTCTTGAATATATTTTAAAATATAGATTCAATGTTTATTATTGTAGGCACAGATTTTTCTATAGACTGTAATTATTTATTTATTTTTAAAGGTTCTAAATATTATATTCTGTGTAGAATTTAGATCGAAGAAAAAATTACGTTCAAGGGGAATAATACGAAAACATAAAAAAAAAATCGAATTGGAAAATATCTTAGGTTTGTCATTTATGTACATTTGTTGGTCCCATTCAGTATTGCAGCTGTTTGTTAAGGGTCTTTGGACAGGATATCGAATTTTATTCTCAATCTACAGATAACGCGCAAAAACCACACTATATATGTATTAAGTGTTAACCATCACCACCATCGCCACCATTACCGCACACAATCGCATCGCGTAAGGTGATATCTTACTGATTATACTTATTGACTGAAGAGGGATGTTAAAACCTTTTGATTTTCCTGTAGAATGACAGACGCGTCCGGCACGTTGAAAATTAATTTCATTTCCCTCGTCGAACGCCTTACACGCCTATACGAGTACATATATATATATATACTGACAACATAACAATTAACACAACAACCCAGTTTGACGGTCCAGTTGTGTGGTATCTTAGTGTATTGGTCTTGGGTGGACTGACAATAATGTCACGACGCGACGACGACTTTTTCATCGGTATGTGTACCTTAGTATGTCTCTAAGAAAACTCAGAGGGGAGAAAAAATGTTTTGTCATCATGAATAATGGACGAAAAAAATGACTGTACTCCAAGTCAAAACGAATTTCCGGTAAAAAATAAATTGACAAACATAAGTATATATATTTTTCCTTCTGTTTCGCGGGCCCCACATTCGTGTACCGAGTATATCACGGAATAGCTTCGATCACTGATGTTTTATGTTTATTAATTAACTGTACTCATTGCAGATCTATTGTATATTTGATATGCATTAAAAATCACACACACACGCACACAAAACTGTCTGCATAGTTCTGTACGCACACGTGTAATATATCATTATTACCATACAACCTACTACGCTTTTTTTACCAACCCCCAAACAATGATGATTCGTGCAAATTTTTTTGATTTTTTTTTTTTTTCTACATCTATTCGCGTATAATATAATAAAATCTTTTCATATCAAAATTGCTAAGGTATTAACTGATTTTTCGGTTTCCGTTGTAGGGAGACTTTCATAATATT
Organism: Sipha flava; assembly: GCF_003268045.1. Taxonomy (NCBI): domain Eukaryota; kingdom Metazoa; phylum Arthropoda; class Insecta; order Hemiptera; family Aphididae; genus Sipha; species Sipha flava. The sequence goes on from NW_020273276.1 coordinate 264,746, forward strand.
CAAAACGCAACGTATGTATGTGTGTAAATTAATAATCATAGTCACTTAGTTGCATGAAAACTAAATATATTTTTATTTCAATATGCTTTTATACATTTATAGTGAAAAAGAAAAATTAATTCTAACATTTATTCGTTTTCAATGATTATGGGCGGCACATTTTCAATTGTTGATTTTAATAACAGCATTTGAAACATCGGTCAAAGATTTTAATTATTATTCCAATCACGAAAAAAATTCCATTTTAAAATCATATATTTCCGTCTGTCTAGTGCGGAGTCAGTTATAAGGAGCTTTCGCTGTACATATCATCATTGGTTATAGAATAAGCATAAAATAAATATTCTACAATCAATTATATCATGTTATTGCATTTATTTGTAATTTATTCACATGCCCACTATGGGGTCGATAAAAGTGAATTCACTGCAACCGTGTGAGATGCTGCGATTCAGTCACGGTTATATTATCTATATGGTAACGGTATAAATAGATCTGGGTAACTAGTGTAGGTCTGAACTCGATTCCGTCGTTGAGAAGAACACTGTTCTGGGTTCGTACACTGTGATTAGACGTGACACGATTCCGCAACCCGACAATTGCATTCGCAGCGAAAAAGATGTTAGTGGAAATGAATAAAATAAAAAAAAAACAACATCGCATACGTAATGAAATCCAACACGGCGATTGCATCTGTTGAACGTTTTAACTCCCGTTTTGCCATTATAACGTCATTATTTTGCTAAACCAGTTCTCTATTCGTACACACACGTATGTGTATGCGTATGATCACATAGGTACTAGTTGCGATGCAAAGTAAATATTATAAAATAAACGCGACGCAATCGTTCGCGGACATTTGGACCGAAACCATTAGATTTCCTTTCAAACACGTCAAATCCCACGTGTACCATAAATAATATATTACATAGGTATTATTGTATCACGTGGTAATAACTAAAGGTACTTTTGTGTAAATAAAATCGGGCCCACTCGATTGACATGCAATCGTATACAATAAAATATGGTTCAATGGCGATATGGTGACGAAAATAAATAGGTTTTCAAAACTCGTATTGCATCAATTGATCGATTGGTGTATACGGTAGAAGTAGAAAACGTCTAAATCTCAGTGCCGCGATATGTGTGATTGACGGACACCCACACACACCAAATTATCGTTTCCGATCTGTTTCTTATCAATTATTGACAGTTGATATCCGCTATTGGTATTAAACGTGATTGGGTTGATGTTGAACAAAATAATTGAACAAATTGAAATGTTCGCAAAGTTTATATTCTAAGTAATACATAATATTTACATAATTTACTAACCCCAATCATAATTGTAATCTCTACTAAATGACCATAATAACGCTGATACTTTATAAGCTTAATCATAGGTTACATATGGAATTGTTATAAAATAATACGAGGAAAACAATATTGGGAATATTACCTCAGTACCGGCGCAAGGATTCTTGTGGCCCTGGACAATGTTTTATTAAAAATGTGTTCACTAAAACCCACTGGGGCCTGTAAAAACATGTAAGGTAAACGTGAGGCTTTGGACATATGTACCATTGTCCTCCTCCAGGGAAGGCTCTCTTTTACCGATATTAGGTCCTTGTGGATTTCCGTCTATGGATAATAAAACGAAACTTACTTGTATTAGGTAGTCATCAAGTGAAATTTCATTTATTAATACGATGGGGTCTTAATAACAGCTATTTACTGATTTTTAAATATTTTAAACTTTTCCTTACATGAATATCAAATTTTTAAATACAAATCATGCAATCGTTATATCTGTGTTTTTTAATTATTTAATTATTGTTTTTAATATATTTCATAATTTTTAGAGAATTACGGCACCCGCACGTCGTACTAGATTCATCTTTATTTATACAAACTATTACTACAAAGCCACTTTAATTAATAGGACAGTTATTAACGCATCTTATATTTAATCTTTTTTGATTTATATATCATATATATATATATATATGAGAAAAAAAAAGTATTACATTAAGATAATCAAATAATATTGTGACGGCTCTTGACATGCAAAATCGTACGGTTGGCCACTCACTCACCTATACACTCCGTGAATTCCAGTCAATGTTGCAAATAGTATATATTATACTTTTCTAAGACTTAGCACTAAGTTAAGGAAGGCAATATTAGCGGATACGGGATGGGTTCCACAAGTTGCCTATAGACCTCTAGAAAACGGGGACGTGAGTATTCGGTAAACACTTCAAATCTTTGCAAGTATAAATTTTAGTAAACTAAAAATACAAATAGTATATTATAACCATTATAGACGTACTGCAAATTGTTTTCTTTTCCATTAGTGTATATTTGAATTTTTTCGAATATATCCTGGCACTTGTGTGTTACGTGTATTATTCATGTTTTATTTATCGAATCATGCCTCGTCTCAAATCTCGCTACATCATTGGACAATCGAAAAAAGATTATGCAGTATTGTTAAAAGATCAATTACATTTGAATGTGCTGTTAAGACATTATTATACGTCCATGGACGCATAATTGTGAAACGCTTACGTCGTCGCAACGCTATTTTAATGTGATTATTGGTAAAAAAAAAAAAAAATAAAAAAAAATAATTATAATTAAAATCAGTATACATAGCAGTCCGCAAAGGTGCACACTAAAAGGTTCAAGGGTAACAGCTGCTACCCTTAATTTTTTTTGGTGGTTGGTTGGATCATTGGCCTCAAAATATCTAAATTACTATTCTACTAGGTACGTAAAAAACTATTAAAAATAAACTATAGATTGATATAGCCATTAGCCTGTTAGCTTATAAAGGGTTAACTGACTAAATATTAATGAGTATTTTATCATCCGAAACTCTACAGATAATTGAAGATATTTACCAATAACAGCAGCATAATTAGCATAATTAGCAACATAAGGAAAATTCTTTATTATGCTGATTTCCATTCGTTTACAAAAGTTTATTACTAAGTCCAATTGTAAATTAATGTAATTAGTAAACAATAACAATAATAATAAAAATATTAGTTTTTGCATACATTTTATTTGTATTACATACATTTAAATATAATTATATTTAATAATTAGCCAAGAGCTTATATTTTATTGACATTAATGTTCAATATTTTAATATCATGTTGATTAAGTTGAATAATTATTATAGTTATAATCATCAACAAGGTTATACAACACTATTTAGGGGTGTGTGGGGGCAAAGGTCCCGCGGGTCTGTTCTTGAAAGTGACTGGACGCGTGGATGGTATTTTTCCATTCAGTATGCTACCACGATTTTTGAGTATGCACCACCGGTAGTCCACCGTATGCATTACTGTATAATAATATAACGTACACGTAGGACGCGCGCGTACGTTTGGGTATGTTCCGTAAGTTGAGGACCGGACTGTGCAAGTAAAAAACTACCACGTACCGGACATGAAGACGATAATATCCGTCGGTGTGTACCCGTACGCAAAGTAATGTTTTCCGAAGAGGATTGCGGCGGCGGCGGCGGCGTTCGCTGTGCGCGTATATCGTACACCGCTGGTGCAATGCCCGAACACCACGTAGGTATACGTACAATGTTGCCACAGGGCGGCCACGTATAAACGGTAATCGATCAACGGGGTCGCAGGGCGCGGAGGACGAAAAACGCTATAAAACATTCGCACATAAATACATATGATGTTCGCGCGTACGAGTTACTACAAAAGTTCGATAAATACATATTGTATAGCCCCTGAGTACGGTCAACGGACACGCGTGTGTTGCCTACGCATAGCTACGTGAACATTTACAGTAGTGGACTCCGATCAGGCGCGTAGCCAGGGGGGTGTTACAGGTGTAGTAACACCCCCTACCTCAGCCGTGGTATACTTAATATGTTTTATCAAGATAAAGATACATCATAAGCCGTGGTTCACACTTATTTATCAAAATGAAATATATATTACGATAACAATAATGTAAAACACCGGCATTAATTAGTAATTACTAGGCTTAGGGACTTATAGTTCTAAAAGATACACAAATATGCATGCTAGTATGTTTCTAAAATCATTAAAATATGTATTATAATATGCATTTATATGCATTTAAAAAAAAATATTACCACATAGTACACAAAATAAAACGTGTTCCTAAACGTGTAACCTAATCGGATGTAAATGTATCTCTAAACTCCGAAACAAAACGTTGTAGTCGGCTACTCGTAGACTGTTGTACTTTCGGCATTAGACAATAATAAATATTTCCTACTGTTCATCGACTTTTAAAAATATTGATTACTTTACCAGTAACCATTGCAAGCAGTGAAAGATATTTTTCCTCTTTACGGCGCTTAAAAACATATTTGAGGAACACAACTAGTGAAAATCGGTTGAACGGTTTAGCAATTATGAATATTCATCGGGATTTAGTCGTAACCACCGACGAAATAATGGATACTCTAGCTTTAAAAAGTAGACGCATTAAGTTAATTTAATTAAAAATGATTTTTTTTTTTTTTTGTATTGATTATAATAATATATATATATATGTGTGTGTGAAAATTTAAACATACGTAAAGTGACCAATTTTGTCAATTAATTTCGAATAACATCCGCCCTCAGAAACGTCTAGCTACGCGCCTGATTCCGATTACCTCCTGATGCCAGATCGGTGGTGGTGGTGGTGGTGGTGGTGGCGGTGGAGATGTGTGCGTGCGTGTAAATCATTACTCCATCATCGATGTTCCCAATGGCGTTTTGCTCGAAGCGAGTCGCTGAGATGATTTGCAGAACATTACACATTCTTCCGCTCACGTATTATTATAATATTATTATTTGTACATTATTGTACGTGTGCACTTGTAGAAACGCGAAACGTCACGAGTTTCTGCGGTTTTCGTACGCGGTGTATACACACGCCGGCAGTGTACCACGGCTGCACGTTACGGCAAAAAAAAAAAAAAAAAGAAGAAAAAAAGAAAACGGTATAATAATACGTACCGGAGTCGCGACTATAACACTTCAATCGTTATTTACGCTACAACAACGTGCGTAGGCGTGTTGTTCAGCAGATTTTACGGTTTGCTTTTGTGTACCACATACATGTACGCGTTTATACGAACGTACGTTCCGAAACAATTTATTATTCGTTTCATACATTCAAGTGAACTTCATCGGCAACTGCGATAAACGATGGAAAAACATAATAATGTATCCGGGAAAACGTTAGTGTATTGTAATTGGTTTTTTTTCGACGTTTCCTCGCCGCCCGTCTACGTCTCTTTAGATGTTTCGTGTGAACACATTACGGTAAGGAAATAGAAGCACCTTCTACTATTTTAATAGAATACGCAGTGTTCAAATTGGGAAAAATTAAGTAGAGGAGCTCAGTCCAACGATTTGAAAACCACGTTCCACGTGCACAATTATTTGACAAAGACCCGTGGGGGGCTTCGTCCTTCTCCGCCCCCTCCACCGACCTTAAATATATTTTGAATACCACTTTTTAGCTAAACAAATATTTAAATTCCAAATATAATACATTTTGATAGCAATACCAACATCCTATATGTTGCAATAGAAAATAAAAATAAAATAATAATTAACATAGGTAATTGTAGGCGATCAGGCAGTCTCATGAATCGAATGATATAATCATATATTTGGTTATTGTTTTTATTTACTTTTACTCTTTAATGCGGGCCACGGCCTTAGAAGATTAGTCTAAGGCAGGGGTCGGCAACCTTTTGAACCACGCGGGCCATATTTTTTTTTTCAAATGTTTATCAAGTGCCACATTAAAATTTTTTTTTACATATGATATATACTAATAGTTGTATTCCTATTATATTTGATTATTTTACATAAAAATATGAGTGTAAAAAACATGAATGTTACTGGAAAAAAATTGCTTTTGAGAAAAAATTTAATTTTTTGACAAATTAAACATGATGGCTTACCTTTATTTTCGACGAAAAAGTATAAATCAACCCAAGAATTATTATAAAAACGATGCTCATCACAAATTTTTCTTTTTTTAGTCGCCATAATGTTTGGATTTACTTTTAAAATGAAACTATTACAAACGCAAACAGTCACACGTACGAGCGTAGTACTAATTGCTACAAACGCAAAGTAACTATAACCATAGATTAGATATATTTGATACATATGTATTAAATACATAGATTAAATATATTTAAAATTTTAATTTTTAAATATATATAAGTATATTTAATTTATTCTATGACTGAGAAGTGCAGCCATCATTATCTTCAACTCCGATTAAATAATAATAATAATTTCATAGATTAAACTGACTATATAACTATATAGAATAAACATAAACTATTAACGATTAGATTAGATTTAATTTATAAAGAAATAAAGAATTGAATAGTATTGAAAATTGTATGAAAAATTTTATTGAACAAAAATAAAACACAAAAATTAACCAGCTTTGTGCGGGCCATAGAAAATTGCTTCGCGGGCCACATGTGGCCCGCGGGCCTCGGGTTGCCGACCCCTGGTCTAAGGTCGAGGTGAAAGGCATTTATTTTTTTCCTAAATGACGATATCGTCGATCGCCAATATTAATAACAAATTGTACAATTTATAAAATATTATCACCAAATTCACAGACATTACTATTTATATTTTTTCAGAAATGACGACGTTGTCCCTTATCATAACCACCATATAATCTTTAATTGTAAAAATAGTTTTAATATTATAAATCGTAAAATTCATTTTCCAATTGACGTAAATTGAAATTCACATACAAATTATTTTGGACATCAATTAGAATGAACGTGGCGTCCCCCCGTTCTGGTGAAAAAATATAGTTGGGGTACGCAAAAAAAAAAAAAAAAGTAGAGGAGCCCCACCCCCTGCGCCCCCCCCCCCCAATTCCAGCACTGAGAATACGTAAATATTTATCGTAATAAATACGTTTTGTTGTTGAAAAACCGTCGGTTTCGTTATTGCCTATACATTTATAAATACGTAGTTTTATAAACTAATTAATTTTGAAGCTGTTACGAATCGTAACGTTTCGCAGATAGGTGTTGCATTGATTTTTCTTCTGCTTCTTCGAAAATTAATTAATTATTGGGTATTGCAGTTGTTGGTTGTTAGCTACTGTAAGTTATTATGACGGGTTATGAGTTCAAGGGTTAAACTGTCAACGTGCGCTACGCATCAACGGGAAGCATTATTAAACGGGAACCGCTGCTGTGTGCGAGGTAGGTTCTCAAAGGCTATAGACATAATTAACATAATTAATACTGGTTCTTATTTAATATCCCTTTCATCTTCTATAGGCGAGTTTAATCTAAATTTACCTTGCATACGCATAGACGTGCTCACGAGGTATGCAGGATGTGTAGTTGACGACACACTCTACAAAAAAAAAATAAAAAAATAAAAAACAATGTCTAAATATTAATAATTATAAAATAAATTCTGATTGTTATAATATTTTGATGGATAATATTTATTTTACCGGGTTGTATTAGGATAAAAAACCTCTACTAAAACTATTCGGCACACCTTGAGAAAAATTCACAACAATTGTTTTCAAAAAATGCCTATATTTACACGTTGTGAATGCTCGTTACCTAAGAAGTTTATGGTCTAGTAGTAAACATGCGCGTTTGAATTTAATTTTTTTATTACGTGTTGTATAATATAACAATATTGTTGTATTGTACGTGATACAGAAACCATGTAGTATATTGTGTAGAACCATTAGTATTATTTAATGTTTTTTTTTTTTTTTTAGTCATTTTTCACTAAATAAAAATGAATCGATCGTCATTGTCAAACGTTTATAATTTCCAACATCATATTGTAGTTAAATTCGAAAATCAACCTACACAATTCACTATGTAAACAAAAAATATTGAACTATTTTGGGTTTCAGACAAGATTTTAAACTGATAGGCGTAACTTCGTTTACGTTATTTTTTCTTTAAAACAATTGTTATAAAACAATGTTTAATAAGATATCATGTTATAAAAATTAGGCTTCTCCAATAATATCAAATTCTTAGAATCTAATTGAAACTGATCTCAAGGCTTAAGGAAGCTAATTTTATAATTTCGAATTCCATGAGCGTATTTTAATACATGTTCGTTAGTTCTTAATTTTTACAGTGCTTTAGGGCATTAATGCAAATTCGTGGTCATAAACCTTTCTTTTTTGCGGTAATTGACCATCCTCATTTTTCCATTCCTGTCCATCAATGATAATCATTTATAATTTGATTATAAATACAATTCTTTTCGTTTGAAAGATAATTGATGATTAAAGTTTTATTTTTATCTTAAATGTTAAAAATTATACAAAAATGTATTTACAAACGTAAAGGGTATTAATTTTGAACGAAGATAGTGAAATTTTTAGGCCCTCAAAATAAAATTCTATCTACTTGCTTGCACGTCGTTTCTGTGGGTACATCGGAAATAATATAGACTGCCAACACAATCGTCCGTGTAATAATTATCATTACTAGAAGGAGCAAATGAAAAATAAAATAACAACACCTCGACCCAACCCTATTGTTGCGTCTGTTCCGACTACGGCGGCGGCCTCGAACACAGTAGTTGTCAGCGACTGCACGTTAGTCATAAAGATATTGTATAATATTCATTACATTGTCACACTTCAGTTGTATTTTCCTCATGAATTTTATGCCGATTGTGGCACTCCTATTCCTATAGTTCTCTATACATTTGTTATATTATTATAATAAAAACCTACTTGCTTCCCATTGTTTTAGAAATATTTAATTGTACTTAAAACATAATCGCGTTCTTTATCGACAATGAAATTCGGCCATTTTAAACTTACGTTTTGTTTGGTTCGTTATTTTAAACCGTATTTACGTATTATTACAATACAGCGACGGTGAATTCGGTAGAATCAATAAATCAATACGCTGTGTTCGTTTAGTTATTATATGGTGCAGTTTATGTTAATAATGGCATACGGTTACCTGTAGTAGTGATATTTAGACATATTCGCTTCTGGACAGAATAAATTTAATTATACACATTAAGGTGTATTGATACGTTCGATTGGCTTTGATCGTAAAAAAAAAATAAATACATATAAGTGTTTAATATGCGCGTAACAACGTTTGATATTTGAAAGTCTTACGGTACAATCTCGACCGAACGAAATATATTTACCAATGCGTGTTCATGCCGTTATGATAGGTTCGATCTCGTGAAACTTTTAACCATCGCCACTGATTAATGGATCGATTTCTACTTCAAAATACTGTGTAGGACATCGTGGATGCAGCATATCTGTCGTGGATGTTAACTCCAGAGGTACGCTCAACACCTAGCATGATGTAATATAATTACTCGTACATATTCAAATTATCAAATTTCTCCATCAAATAATCAGAGACATTTTTAAACAACTAACTCGTTGAAAAATAAACGGTATCATATTCCTTCAAAAAATAATAAAATATTTTCTATTTCTCCATTAATATTCAAACATTTTTAAACTCCTGGTGAAACATTCTAATAATTCGTCACCGTGTAAGTTATCACTTCCCGTTAAAACGCGATTAAAACAATTAACACCGTATTTATTAGTTATGGTTCATAACATATGAATCACATCTAACAGTTTTTGTCCAACAGTTCTAAATTACATCAGATCTCGGAACATTAAAATAATGTTGATCAACATTTATTGCAATATAGGTTTAGGTTTACTCGATTAAAGTTCGTCGGCTTATGAGTGAAATTATTTTACATAAGTAATAAATTTGAGACATGAAAAAAAAAGTTGCACGGCTCAAAAACTGTCCCAGTCAAACAAAATAAAAACTAATGAAACGAAAATAAATTAACGATTATGCTATAAAAATAACGACGCTTTATTTCAAACATAATTATTTTCATATTTTATTTATTATTTGTATGCATATATTATTTATTTTTATTAATCTTAATTTATATGTACTCTGTGTGACTGCAGTAGACGATTTTTCATTTGAGATTACATGTGGTACGGAATTTTTTTTTTTTTAGTCCTCAAACAATACTCCCAAATCGAAGGTGGATCAACTTCTCCGTGGGGGGCACCCACTTCCATGGGTATCACGTACAACACGTATGCACATTTAGCGAGTGAACTATGTACACTTGTAAAAATGAAACTAGTCGTGCGTGGGCGCGTGTGTGCAAGAGATTTTAGCAAGCCATCCGCCCAGTATAATACAGCTGTTACAATATTTTGTTGTATATACCATTTACCGTAACCGTTTGCTTTCACCACTGGTCGACTGTGTCAGTCGGGTTACGATCGCACATGCAATTTATTTATTTTTCTTTAATCACTTTAATCTATGTGGTGAGGTATTCGATGCGCCGCGTCCACACGTACGTTTGATGTTTATCGATGGAAATGCGAGTTCATGATTAGACTTAAATATCTTACGTACTCACCGCTACGCGTGTGCGCAATACACTTATAAATATTTATAATATTCTTCAGAGTTGTAGTTGTTCGCACTGCTATTGATCGCTTGTGGTGTCCAGAAGTTCGGTGTAGTAACATGTTGGCAGTGTAATTACAGGCATACGTATAGAGAAAATACAATACGTACTTGGGGTGGAATTAAATTATAATTAGACAAAACAAGAACATTGATTGCAATTATTCAAAACACTCAGAACTATCCCAGTTCAAAAAAATTAAAAATACCATATTATTTATAAGTTATCACTTTTTTTATTATCTTTCACTGCCTTTGACAACCTAAATGATAAAAATATCGTAAAGATATGTTAACAACATTTGTCACAAAACTGCAACTTAACATTAATAACATTAATTAATATACTAAGAATTAAGGTTGACAAAAAACATGAACAATTTTAGTCAGATAACCTATAGCTTATAACATATAATTATTAAAAATGTCAACGTAAAAGCAAATGTTGAAATTAATATCTAATAATTGTTATATTTAATTATTAAAAATACATAAAGGCGCATTTTGAACAAAATCATGTACATAAACAAAAAAAAATACACACCATGGTAAAACCAATACATTTATCATTTTACTGATCTAAAGGTATAAATGAATATATGTTTTAATATATAATTAATATATATTAACATTACATTTCCGCTATAAAACACTTTATTTTGTTATAGAGTCTATAATAATGTAATATAATATAGACAATAGCCCCTCTTTCCTAAATTTTTACCTTAAATGCGCCTATGATTATAACGATAATAATATATGATAATAGTTTGCGTACCAGTTTAGACGATTGCGACTCGATTACCATTATCCACCTTATGTCCTTTATTTATGTACTAATATTATGTCCTTATTTATTTCTGATTAAAAATCGATTTGACCAATGCACGATTTAGCGAAATAACTTGAAAAACGAATGTTATAAGCTTATTTGGATTTGTTAAACATTCATAAAGCTTGTACAGTGCTTTTGTCAAGCAAAGGATAAAGGGGGAAATTGCATCCGGCGGCAATTTCTAAAATGTTGAACTCTTCTAATGCTATAAACATTTTTGGAAGAACTGTTTCGAATCATTGAAAAATGTGTACTTCTAATAATAATAGTAACATAATATTATGTTCACCTAAAATTTTCAGGTGAACGAACGTCCAATGTATTACTATTAAGAGCATTTTATTATTATATCGTTCAGAATTTTCTATTTTCTTTCGTATTATCGTATTATTTCCGAGTAAAAATTGTATACAATATGTTTACAACAATAAAGATACATACACATAAACGTGTTTGTTGTATACCTGTATAACTGTATTATAATTTTTAACCATCAGATTATTAATATGATATTAATAATTTAAAATGATTTATTTGTACATTACCTAGCGATTGTTTTTATTATTTTATGGTCTATTCGTTTTTCGAGTGCCGTACACCGTAGCCGTAGTCTCGTCAACTGTCGAATCACATTGATTGAAAAACAAACCTGCTTAATATTTCCCAACAGCGGTTTTTCTTCGATTAATATGAGTAGAAGTCGGATAAAGTTAAGTGGTGCTGAATACTTATACTAAATAAAGAAACTCAAAAAAACAAATAGTTCAATTGTATTAAAAATGTCGATGTTACGATATTTTTATAAATATTGATAAATTAAACAATTTCCATCCTGTTGTTATTTAATTAATCAATTAATTTTTTACAATGAGTACAACGGTACAATAGGTTTGTAAAGGGCTGCATTTTAAAATCTGCCCCCAGGCGGCGTATTCGTCATCCCGGCACTGAGCTCGTATGTACATTATATATTCATATTATGCGTGTAACGCACTCCTATAGTCCGCGATAACGGCGAGGTATATTCATTATTGAAATAATATATTAATAAACAAAACGACTGCACGTACGGTACGACGGTGATGATAATAATAATTTAAGCGAATGTGTATAAGAAAGTCATGTGATTATATACACATACAAATGTATGTGTATTGAATACAGTTTTCGTTGTCATTGTGTACACTGAGCACGCGTATACGCTTTACATATACACACATATTAATATAATGCAATGATGGCTTACGTGACTTGCACAGTCTGAGACGTGCGTGCGCGCGCGCGCGCGCGCGTGTGTGTGTGTGTGTGTGTGTGTGTGTGCGCGCGCGCGCGCGTGGAATAGGTGTAGGACAGATGACAGAACTGGTTTCTCTAAACCTATACAGCAAATAATGTGAGCATATGATGTATTATAATTAGTATATTATATTACTGTATCGTCAACGATCGTTATACTGTTGCACGTTCGGACGTTTCGAAACCGTCGTCGATCAATCAGCGATTGTAAACGCATATGAAACGTAGCGTCCGAGGTGACGTTCCGTATCGTGAAAGAATATGAATGCACGTAGTAATAGGTAATCACATTCCTCTATTCTGGTATAATACATAAATAAACGTACAATATAAAGGGCTTAGTAAAGCGTCGGCGTATCCTGACCAGACTAGGAAAAGTGGGTCGGAACAGATGGTGAGTGTTGCTTGTGAGTGTTAGCCGGGCCCTAATATTACAATATCGGGTGTGTCATGCGTTGTATACAGTTATGGGTCTGGGGATTGACCGTCGCCGGTACAGACTTAATCAAGCGGTACCCGGGGGACAAGCCGAATCCGGGGAGGTCAATTTGATTAAGTGCCTTGGTATTTTGGGAGCGCTGAAAAGTGCTGTTTTGGCGACGACGAGTTGCGGCCGATTGTTGGTCCAATCGTCGTAGGTGCTAGAATAATTCCTATGGATCCGTTCGATCGGATGGCTGGCGGTATTTCCGGGCGGTCTGGTGTTCACTGGCCATAGGTAGTCCGTACCACGTTGTACGGGTAGCGGCTGCGCTTCCCGGGTCTTTTTTTTTTTTTTTGTCGTAAATCATGGCGCTAGAATTAGAGGGAAACCGCACTCAACCGAGTCGTGAACCTTCCCTTTAATCTATCCACATCCGTTATTAAACAAAAAAACATCAACAATAGTTAAGGTTAACAAATATTAAAGGGCTCTATCCCTTCTACTTTCACCTTCGGTGCACATTATTATACTTATATAACTAAACTGTTATAATCATATTCAACATTCTTTCCGATTGCCTCTCTTCTTCTTCTTTCGTACCAAGGATTTGCGCGACGAATGTTTTCACCGTCAGCCAATTCTTCTTGGACTACAACATGATTGGTATGATTGATTCCGATCTGATATCGCTTTCTACATTGACTTCGAGGTTCCTTTTATCTCGCCACCATCTATCACATCCGAAAAACGTGTGTTCCGCATTATCGACCGGGACTTGACAATCTACGCATTCTGAACTTGCGCGCACTTTGTATTTGTTCAGGTAGGATCCGAAGCATCCGTGCCCGGTAAGCATTTAGGTTAGATGGAAGTCTACATTTCCAAAGCCTCTCTTTGTCCATTTATTTACATCCTCAATGAGTCTTCTCGTCCATCTTCCCTTCTCTGACTTTCCATTTTTTTTGCCATTCCCTGTATGTAATTTCCCGTAATTCCTACTTATTTACTTCTATGCCACTTTGGATTCGTCTGTATTTCCCTAGCCATGAGGTGTGCCGGAATTATCCCTACCACCACCGGTACTGCTGGCGTCGACATCGTCCGATATGCCATTGCTATGCGCAAAGCTATTTTTCTCTGTGGCCCTAGTAACGTATTTATATTGTTCTGAAATTTTAGAGCTTCTACCCATGTCGGTGCTTTGTAGAGTAGCTGGATTTGAACAGTAGATGCTATTATTTTCCTTTTGTCTTGTCTGGCTCCTCTCACGTTTGGTCAAATCATTTCTATGGCACTAGTTGTTTTCTCTGCCCTAACCGCTGCAGATCTAATATACGTTCCGTTCCCGAGTTTTTTACTGAGCTCTTTACCCAAATACTTAAGCTTCTCCTTCGGTTCCACCCTAATGTTATTGATTTTAAACATTGGTTTCCTGTAACTTCTCTTTTTGGTTAGAACCACGCATTCCGTTTTCTCAGCAGCTAATCTTAGGTCGTTCTCCTTCATCCATGCCGATACCTTTTCCATCGCCTCGTTAGTCCTTTCTTCTAAAATCTCTGTCGCTTGTTCACTTAGGTGATTAAGTGCCATATTATCAGCGAATGCTATTAGGGAGGCCGACGAATTTCCCGGTAGACCTAGCAGATTTGTGTCAAGGTCCATGTTAAAGAGATCATAATATTCCATAGGGTCGGTCCGAGAACTGATCCCTGTGGTATCCTGCACTTTATCTTTTTGTTGTTTTCGTCGCTGTATATTTAATTTCTGTTTTCAGATAGCTTCGTAAAATATGTAAAAAATACTCCGGGACTCCTTTGTTCCGTAATGCTTTGTTTATGATCTCTCAATTGGCCGGGTTTCCCGAGTCTTCGATCGCCAACTCCGACTTTACTCCGCGTTCGGTCTTTGAGACCTACCGAGAGGGTACTTGGATCATTGTGTATTGTCAACCACGATTGCACTTCGAGGACGTTCGTTAAATAGTGTTATTTAGATAGTCCTGAGAGGTGTAATCCGGGAGACGACACCGTGCGGTGTGACGTGTATACAATATACCGTCACGAGTGATCGCGGTGGCAGGCCGTACAAGTTCGTTGTAGTCGGCGTGTGGTCGGTAGGCACTATCTGCTTCCGTTGCGGACGATGCTTGTAATCGTGGCTGCGGTGTGTTGGGTTTTCAGTTGCGGCGGCGGTTCCGGAACTCTGATTGACTGGACCACTTGTAAGATGGTCACGGCTGCTGGTATCTTCGTAAGTCTTCCTTCTCAAAATTCAATTCAGTCTTTTTGTATGGTTTGATTGATGTCTTGAGAGTTGATGTGGAAGTCAAAGAAGTTGAATTTTTCGGCGGTGGGGCATCGATATCTAAACATATTATCGTACCAACTAGTGAACTGTTCGCGTAATCGGTTCATCCGGTGTCTGGTCACGTCTGGTGGTATCTTCTTTTTCCTTGTTTTTATTAGATCGTGAGTGATGTCTATGGATAAGTATTTTCATCCTTTATCCGATGTTGCTACCTCCGATCTCGTTATTTTATGTCCTCGCCGTTCTTTTCTTCCTTTCCTCTCCCTCGGTCCGTCTTGTATCCTCCGCCTTATGTTAGTCGCAGTATTCTTCTTCTTCGGCGAATTTGGTGGTGTCCCTGGATAGGTATATTCCTTACCTATCCATTGATATCACCCCCTTCACCGTAATTTGTACTTTAGTGTTGTTTTTTAGTGTTTTTCTAATAACGGCCTGTGATTGGCTGATATTTGTTTTTGTTGTTTGTTGGTCCTGAGAAGGACCGTTTTACATATGTCTGTGTATGTGTAACAAGTGTTTCGTAACACATATAATATGACAATATCATTAGCATTATCCGATCCATGATTGTTTGAGCACGATAAATGTATGCGTTGGTATAGAGGAATAAAATAAATAAGTCGTTTAATAGAACAGTTCTACTGTAAAATCAATGGAAACATAAACAATATATTACAAAACGTCAGATAAAATAAAAAAAATGTGTACCATAACATTACAGTGATGCTATTAAGGTAAAAGAGGTTTAAATTATATTTTCAATCATGCGCGGCAGTGGCATAACTACCCGGGTCGCGTTAAACAATTGTTAAACGGACCATAGTGTGGACCAGTCTATCAGTTTTCTCGAACGCTAATGAATTCAGCGATATCATTCAAGCTCGACATCATTTGACGTACCTATCTCAATAGATTTCTCCACCACGTAAGTATGATTCTAAAAAAATATATTTAAAACTAATATTGTTAACGTTGTCAATATATTTTATGTAACTGTGCAATATTACTATTATTATTCCCCTCTTTTGGTGTTCGACCTCGCATTAATTTTGTCGTTGACAAAGCGTTCCGTGTACTAATTGGTTTGATAAGGCGCCATTATTTCGAATTTTAAATTCCCAAAATGTTTTTCAGCGCTTTATGGCTCTTTAGTTAGAACGGTATTAGAATACGTACTCTATACGGTAAATTAAGTTCAGAACCGTTTTTTGAATCTTGATAGTTATCGCCTCAACATTTTCATCAATACCCCACGACTATGGATAAGTCAACGATTTAATTAATCATAAATCTTTAACCGATTACTGTATTATTTCCAGTGATCATTTTACCAATGGACTTATCGAAGGAACTATTAACACACTCTGTTCGTTAGAACCACTTGACTTTCGTATTTTTGATGTCACCGGGTACGTAGAAATTATTTTACTTCCCTGTAAATCGTACACGTTTTGAAAAAAATTCCTCTTGTCTAATTTTAATAAAAATTAATAGTATTTTCGTACCTAGGCCTACTTCTACATCCATTTTATATGTTATCCAACTTTAATCACAATTATTCATGTTCAATTAATTTAAACGTTAACTTTATGTAATTTAATTGTTATTCCGTTTCCAATGTCTAACTGATTACGTTTACACAACAGTGCTATGTAATATTAGATATTGCAATACTGTTGTAATACTGTTATCAAAACGTATAAACCTAATGAAACAAAAAAATAAAATTACTATGAATGTTAAATTTTCTTAAGCTAATTGCTCTTAATATTTTCGATTATTGATTGGATTCGATCACGGGTATGATGTTATTACGTGCTATCATATTTTCATTGACGTGTACATTGCGAACGGTAAAAACGAGTTTCCAAGCTAAAAATATCGTAGATTTTCTAATCGACAAGATTTCCCTTTGGACGGGCAGTTTTCAAAGAACCGTCGAGCTGCGCGTTCAAAGGGGCGCGACGACGCCATTTTACAACAACGCGCGTACCGTCGCGACGGTGCAACAGCAGCAGCAGGGTTAGGCAGCTACGATGCGTAGCACGCCGTAATGTGCGTTCACCGGAATTAAAGATTTATTCCATTAGACCGCGATGGAGACTTTAGCTTCGCCGCCGACCATTGTGTGCCCAGTCGGAGCAAAAAAAAAAAAAAAAAAGGAGGAAAAAAAACGCTTTTGACATGGTAATGACGATTGCGAAAACCTTTGTGTATAAAATATATTATTATCATATACATACTGTCATTGTATGCGCACGTTGATTATCTCGTGTTATTAGTACACCCGTAGAGGAGAGACGACGGTTCTTTGTGCACAATATCGTTTCTACGGTACGTGTATACGTTTGCATAATATAAAGATGCACGTTGCAGGGGTTAAGCTTAGAGGGACCATGCAAGAGGTACCTCATACTTTTCGCAGCGTTTGAAAAGCGCCCCATTTAATGTTTCTCCGAAAAGTTCACCTCGGAAACTTTAGGCTCTTTGGTCAAACCAATCTCCCGTATTGATAAACGACCTGTTCATTAAAGTGGACAAGGCTCCCGATCTTGTTCATTTGCATGTTTTTGCATATAAATCATACAACTTATTGCAATAATAAAAAAAACCCATATCAGCATAACATTGCACACGTATTACGTATTTTTATTTAATTTTCAATCATAAAAACATGTAGATACGACTTAAATATATACATTAATAATACAGTGTGTTTAATATATACATTTTTAAAAAAAAAAATATCAAGTTATTTTAATAATACCGATACAGCGAAGTCTAGATACGACGATTTGATTGTTCGCAGGTCTCTTTAAAGGTCGCTCTATAAGCGGATTCTACTACATTACCGAATGACAAACACTGCACCGTTGTGAACCGAAAAACGTACGTTCATGCACGTACTGTTTTTAACGGCCATGTAATTAAATACACGCGGAAGCGCGTGCATGCATAGGTATAAATTTGTCTATAATCGCCTAATAGATCGGTGCACATCAGTGGTGTCCTTTGACCCTTTGACTAGAAGAACTTTATACACGATTTTATTGTGCTTTTTTATGTATTTTTCTAGTGTGATATATAAATAATAGAAAAAACATAAATGCCATGGGGTAGCCGTTCCCCTTACGGATGCTCGCGGTACACACATAGTTAAATGCGTGCGCACGTATGTTGTATTGTAGATTGGTGAACTCATCGGAGCTATATTATCATGTGGTTCGGAATTCTGCGCGGAACGTAGTAGACTTGCAGTAATCAACGAATTCGGACGGAGTGCAAAAAACAATGTTATTTAAATATTTATATTATCTGTGTATGCTCGATCTATATTAAATGCGATCGCTGAATATGCATGGGTTGGACAGGAATGTTAATATAACATCTAGAACAAGACCGCCAAACTGAAAACTTATAGTTATGAAAAAACTCAACATTTGAAGCTTAAGACTAGGACTTTAATAGAAATAAACGGTAAAGCTTTACAATATCAAAGATTTTGAAATACCTTCTGAAAAAACTCCACATTTTAGTATTTTAAGCGTTTCAAGTTTTTAAGCGAACGCAAGACCATCTTATCTTAAGCAGTTTCTGTATTTTATTGGAACGTGGAAGCATTCAATTTAAACTATGTACAACAAAAAACATTTTTAAAACGCCATACAACTTCAAATATTACTGTTTCGCATTTGACGTCGTTTACCCAATAAAAACCGTAATTGTATCTTGGAGAAACGGAAATACTATCTAGTCGTTCGCAAACGCCGAAAGATTACGTGAATTTATTTGGAATCGTTGCCGTGCGCACGTTTGGATTCGTTACGCAAGATTACGTACGAGTAAGGCGTCGGGGAAGAAAATATAGTGAATGGTTAAGGTTAACTTTACTTTCCTTCGCCTAACCGTAGTCGATCGGTTTAATAGTTTGACGTTTATTTCTCACTGTTTTAAGTAGGTAAATATTTTAGCGATGACAACGGTTAACGGATATTAATCGATGAAAGATTATATTATTTGTGTTTGAAAAAATAAGCTAATTCATTTTTTTAACAACTTGAACATAGTTACAAGTCACTTATGAATCGGTGTGACTTTGATTGAAAAACGTATTTCCTCGTCGTGTCATTCTGAAAAAATAATTGAGTAACACAAAAACATCAATTGTTTCTCAGCGCAGGGTGGTGATGAATGTATTATAGGCCTACACGAACGCGAGCGCGCAACCGAAACAATGAAATACAATATGAAAAATAACACAAAACAGTCGATAGCATATGATTATTATTAACATACGGTCGTCAGAGTTGATTACGTTTCGAAAAATTATTATGTTATTCACATTTTCGAACACCATACGCACGCACACGGTCATTACGCGCGCGCCTACCTTTTAATGATTTTTTCTCGGGTCGAAAGCACTCGAATCGTCATAAATTACAATACAATTTCGCGCGTAGTCGTTGACATCCAGCACATATGCCGCATGTGTAGTGTAGCTCTGCGGTACCGCAACATTGTTATTGTTGTTACTGTAATGATGTTGCAGCAACTCGTGTATACAGGGCATACAGGGTAACAGAAATATCCTACGAATACGGAGTGCAATGAAAAAGCACACTGAAACATCCATGTGCTTTGAAAACGCGCCCTGTATACGCATGCGACCGATGTAATTCAATAATGATACGACGCAACGCCGGAAGCGTAAATATAATCAATGGGTGAAAAAATAATTATTCGTAAATCAACGGTTACCCGGAAGATGCTGTTGCGTGGTTATGTAGCGCAGTGATAACATCGCGTTACGATGCACGTCCGATAACCCGAACGGAATGTCGCGTTTTCGCAGCGTGCTGTGTTACACGTGGAATATACTCCGGATTGTGTATTTTGACCGTTTACTTCGGACGATTTCACATGGGTTTCTCGTGCCGAATCGACGACGTCGTCGACCGCGAGGTTAACGTGAAGCGAATTCTCCGACAGCATTCCCCTATCGATGTTAGACACATCGTTAAAACGCGTGATAGTCATCACGATGATTGAAACGATTCTAAAAATATCGTCTAAAAAATTAACGTTTGTTCCTTTTTTTTTTTAGACTTTTTTTTTAACGATTTCGCTTAGAAAGCGTTCCGTTTACCGTAGGGCGACTCGATAAGATTTATTATCGCGCAAACGTATTGTTCACATTATTAGCCAGGCAACTCTTTAGCATATTTAATTACCGTACGTACATGTGTTGTGATCGCGAAATGTTTTAAGAGCTGAACATTCGACCGAGAACGAGAATTTGTATCCATGTCGGTTGGAAACTTGAATCGTATCATTATTTATAAATATAAATATAAGAACAAAAATAAAAACGTTTCCCGATGGAAATTGTACATTGAGATCAAAAAAAAAAAAAGTTGTTTCTATTCGTATATACGTGCCTTTTAAAACAAAACCGAAATTTTGTTAACGCTATAAGTGAATTATCACTGCTTTCAAGTTTAAAATAATAAAACATGTGATTTGTGCTGATGAATGAGCCAAGTGAAACGATTGCTCAACATCCATTTCCTTTATAACGACCTGTCAGTGTTTACGTTTTTTATTAATTATATACACCACCTGTTCTTAATAGACAAGGGTGTTGGATTGACTGCTCTCTTCTCCCTACGTCTCAGAGTGCCAATCCACAAACAAGTGTCTCTAACTCTTAGCGCTGATAAATTATCTAATTAAATACGAATGATTATAAAAAAATAAAAATGAAAAACGACTTTCGATTATTATGAAATGAACGATATACCTCCATAGTCAAAACAGTCACAATTAGATTAAGGATATAAATTGTCTTAGACTTTTGCTTAACCCGGCATCCGTTTTCAAGAGGTTTCATTGACTTCTCATGCAGATAAATGCAAGAAAATTAAAAAAAAAAAAATCAACATTTTCGATAAATGATATTTTGAATCAAAAACGAATTACTCATAACTTCTTCCCTTCGGATCGTGTATAAAGCATAGTTTTCCGATTCATCAAGTCAAATAGTAACAACGACTCGTATGCAGTCCAGCCGTGGTTGGAATGGCAATCGATCGATGAACAACAATATATTTGTTTTGTTGTTCGTATCAAGATTCGTGGTAATGATTTTTCAATTTTCAACTAACACTCGGCACGTATAATTTTAACAAAAGCTTCATGAAAACAGTATGCTGCGTTTCAATCAGTCACCTCTTCATCTCGAAACCTCGAAACGAACATAGGAATGCCTACTCGCAGCAGAGTCTGATTTCCGACAAAACATGACGGGTAGTACTAATTCAAATAGTAATATGAATACGTGCATAACACACGTAATAGTAATATAATTATCTCATCCGCGGTGTGAACGAAAAAAAATTGCAACCGACGTCGAAATCGTCTATGCGCGTGCCAGAGTATACCGCGCAGCCCGCCGCGGTACTGCGAAATCACGTGATCGCGAGCAAATAATAAATCTTTTCGATCATTCCGATTTGTGCACGAGTTTTTTTTTTTTTTTTTTTTTTTTTTATCGCGCACCCATCACAGGGTAAAAGTATTTAATTTTTTCTCTTCTAATCACACACGTTCACTGCTGCACGAGTAGCGTTGGACGTTTATCATACTCATGATGTAGTGCGCTGCTTATTTAATCTAGGGTCATATTATGCACAAAATGTGTCTGAATAGTTCCGCAGATATGCCTACAGTTTTGTATTACACGATGTATATTTTGAATTTATATTAGGGAAAAAAATAATAGTGCCAATAAACATTACCATTATGATAGTATTTTAAATGTGTGGTTCTAATTTATTATTTTATTCATCAATTTTGAAAAACACACACCCACACGCGCACACACTAATAAATTACAATTCGTTGTATATACGTATCTTTCTGCTATTCACTTCACGAGGGCGTTAATAACATGACCTTAATATAACACGCAGGTCGCATGCACACAAAATCGTCGAGTGCCACCGCTGTAAAGGTAGTACAGTGTAATATATTATTCTAAATGGCTTTTTTTTTTTTCCATTTCGTTCGTTCTTTCGTGCACTAGTATTGTTTCGCTGCACGAGCTTGAAACCGATTTTTTTCCGATACACGCGTGGAGGCTCGGAATGCAGGGTTTTTTTCGGCATACGTATTACCATTTATTGAGAAAAAAAAAAAACATAAAAAATAGAACACCTTTTGCCAATTTCACTTGAAAACGGTATACGAAGCGCCTACAATAAGAGTTATGACGTATGTGCGTTGATTAATTCCTAACCGTCGGAAAAGGCCTCTCACTGAAAAGTTTATACTCCTCGGTTTCACATCCAACAACGACGTAGTATATGATGCATTCAACACTTCTTACAGCATCCTAGCATGCGTTTAATGGGCAATAAAGATTTAGATACTTACAAGGACTTGTTCAATTGCTGTTCTTTTTTTTCTAGTAATTTTATTCAAAAGCATCACAATTTTAACTGTTGTAGTTTCGATATTTTTTTTGTGATATCGTGGAAAAGGATTCATCCTCACGAATAACGAGTAGGATTATAAACCAAAGATCATGCGCTCAGCCGGAATCTGAGTATTTTTCGCAACCGGTTGCACAGTTGCAAAAGTATTTAAATTAATAAAGCTAAAAATTAAATTTGATTTTACATTTTCATATTCTGAACCACGGATAAAATAATGTTCTATTAAGACTACAGTCTACGCATATAAATATAAATAGGGTTTAATTTTTGGATGGGCTAATATTTTTAACTTTAGTTAGGTTAGATATATTAGATATTATGACTACTACTTTTTAATTTCTATCTATACCTATTTTGTGGACGGTGGATAAATATTTGGGATGCTTCTTACCCCAACCTAATTTTACCTATATCTAAGTCTTATATCTTATATTTATCTTTACGATTAGTAATATAATTAGTGCAATACCAACCACCGTCTAAAAATCGTTTTCGTATGCGAACACGATTTAAATATTCTACAAATTATACTATTGATAATTAGGAAAAATTCGAATTCATCTGTTTATTGATATGTAACATTTTTATCTTAAATATAATATTTTTTGCAGTTATTCGTACATTGCGCATCTAGGACAAATCTATATCAACTTAATGATTTGAAAGTATACTTTTTCATTTCTTCATGAAGAAGAATCCCCCTAACTCGAAAACTCATGAGTCTGAATTATTTATTTAGGTTCTAGTCAAAGTGTATTATATTAAGAATAAGCATCCTTCAACCCTTGGAACAACATTAAGGGGCCAACACGTAGTAAGTATTCTTTCAAATGTACACCACCACCACCATCAAATGTTCATCCGACGGTCGGAACTGCGTATCCGTAATCTTTAGCGACGGTACACGTTTGCCTGGTGTAGCAATAGCGAAATAATAAGGACAAAATGGAAAGAGTGAAACAAGGTAAGCGCGTAATAATAACGACCCGACGACATGATTACCAGAGCCTATCTCTCTCGACCTCATTACTGATGCAAATAACAAACAGCACGGGAAATGGGAATATAATGTAATACATTAGAAGAAAAAAATGCAATCGCTACCGTACACCGGTAGCAGACGAATCGCGGAAATAATATCAGAAATGACAGTGAAACAAAAAACTGCAGTACGGCAACGTTCTGACGGAGCAAATAATCGGCGCCAACATCATCTCCTTCGTATTCATTCATTTGCTCAATCGGCGTACGTATAATACAGCAAAACCTCGTTATAACGGACCACCATTAAGACGGAAATCTCTTTATGACCGAAAACAAACGCAGTGCTGTTTTAAAAACTTAGTAAATTTACCTACCTCCAAAGCGGAATACTTCCATTAACCGGAAACATAAACATTTCCGTTTCAACGAAAACAAAATTATTATATTACGTTACATACTAAAACCTTCTTATAATAATATAAAAGTTGAAAAGTTGAATGAGTACATAATACATGATAATACACACACACACACACACACACACATATATACATATATATATATATATATGTATATTATAACTTATGAGTGTGTTATTTATCGAAAAAAAAACAAATAAATCAAATGCTGTGTTTGTAAAACAAACTCATGGAAATAATTTCATAGGCTTATTTTAGAACTTATATAAAAATATTTATTTGTTGTTTTAAAATAATATCATTAAAATTCGTGTCCGTTCCATTTTATAATTATTAGAAATACACAGATGTTGAACAACCGATACACCCTTTATCTCAGGAAACGTACGTTCGATCAGTTAAATGTCTGCGGTTCCCCCGTACTCCACGATAACTTGTAGAGTAATAAGTATGTCTGATGCCCGAAACGACATTAATGTTAACATGTATTATATTCTCGGGGGAAGGAGAGGTTATTATCGATCGCCAGTCGGTACTAAAGCGATCGCACCAGGCACAATATTTTAGTTTATTGTTTTCGCGATTCTGTTGATTCTACCTATACCTAAAGTTGTTAGTTTGCATCATTCGCACCGATATCAGTCGGCTGCATAGATAACCATTCGCGACTGTATTATGGGCTATGGCTTTGCTTAGTAAGTACAATGGACCCGAATTGAAGTCATCGTTTAAACCTCCTTTGTTTTCGAAATGTAATATAAATATATTTTTATACTTCATAGTTATAATTAAATTACATCCATCTAGTTATTTCATCTATATCATATCCTAAGAGAAATAGTGCAGTACAGTTTGTGTCCATTTTTTTTTTTATGTGGCCTAACACACATTTTAAAAATCATACATAATACTCCATAGAAGTTTAAAATTTTTGGAAATCATTTTTTTTAATAATGCGTAAATGGTTTAAAATATGAATTCCAAATATACAGTTATAATAATACCTTAAAACAAATATAAAAAATGTCTTACAATTATTTTTAATGTGAAATTTAGGATTGTGTTTCGTTCAATAATAATAAACCTTTGATCAGAATTAAATAGAAGTGTAAATCCATGAATTGTAATCTATTTTAACTGATTTCGTATATTTAGTCCGAGAAAATATTTAATTGCGTTATATTTAATACGTTTAGCCAAATGCAATTGCCGTTTTCACTCTAACGTCTTGTAAATCGGAAAAATCTTGATGACAAAGTTTTAAATAAAATTGTAAAATGTTATTTACTTTGATTTTTTTTTTTTCAAAATAAATTTAAATGGTTTTCAATTAAATTGTAGTTTGAAATTGAATACTGGGTTCCGCTTTGAAATACAGTTTTTGGTACGTAGTATAAATTAATTATATTTTACTATTTCAGTCATTTAATTAGCAAATTTTTACGAATCTACGAGTACAAGTGGTAAACGTGTAAATATGTCTGTGCTGGTGAGCACACGTATGTGGATATAACCGATGATTGAAGCACATCATTACCAGTGAACAAAAAAAAAAAAAAAGATTGAACGAAAGTTGCCTAGAATAGAAATAAGTTGGTCTAACCAAATGTGTAGTGATATCAACGTTGTGTATTAATATTTGGAATAAAAATGTATATTGTAATGCACATGCACACACCGAAAACATTTGAAAATGGTCGAAAAATATGCATTTCAGTATTTCTTGCTTGTTTCCCCATAGACCCTAAGCGTTTAATCAGAGGTCACCGAACAAAGTTATGTCGTCTTAAAATTTGAGTGAAAAACACGCAGTACTGTATTAACATTGTTGATATTCGCTAAGAAATTTAAATCGCGAACATTTTCGGACGAAACGCCGTACACATGGCACATGGTAACATATTATAGTACATATACATATACATATTATCTGAACATTATCTCAATACCACGTCGGTTTGTCGTCGTCGCCAGTTGCGCAATGCATTATTTTCCGAATGTGTTTCATTCGAAATATTCTCTCCCCCGATTTTCAATAATTTACGATGTGTACTCGAAGAGCACAGTCAATAAGTGTATGTAATAGGGGTAGGAAACAACACTATATATATTCGGATAAGTCTTGAACGCAGGTTCATCGTCACCCCTTACTCCTTCTGGTTTTCAGCGGTTTTCGAAGTGTAC
Organism: Sipha flava; assembly: GCF_003268045.1. Lineage (NCBI taxonomy): Eukaryota > Metazoa > Arthropoda > Insecta > Hemiptera > Aphididae > Sipha > Sipha flava. The sequence continues at coordinate 291,225 of NW_020273276.1, forward strand.
ACAACCGTTTTCGGTGCCTCAATCCATCGTGTCCATCTGTATACTATCATAATAAAACTATTGCAATATCCATATAAATATTACGTTTATAGCACAATCGACGGAACTACAAACATTTTATACGTAGGTCATGTAATTCTGTTTTTGACGTTACTGACAACATTGTTGTATTCCTTGTGCACAGTTTGCTCGTAATCATGTCGGAAAACAGTTGCGAGTTTGAACTTCAGGCACGGATCGATATTTTTCGTAACGTTATTATAACGCGTAGGTACACAAAAAGCAATCGTCGACATTTAATTATTTCACTCTTCACTAATGGAAGCGTGTTTAACGAATATAAAACATATACCTACATCATCCGTGGAACATCTCACGAGAGAACGTGTTTATTTATTCATTCGTAACACGCGTACCTAACTTTTTCAGACAAATATATAGTTAAACGCTATATTAATGCGTTTGAATAATAATACAATGCATCTCATGCGATAGTTTTACACTTAAGTGTATTAGTACCAAAATATGTTTTAGTAATACGATCAACTCGTATGTTGTAGCACAATCAACATTAAAAAGCACGATTTCACGAAATAAATGCTTATTAAGATCAAGAAAAAACAAAAAATAAAAAAAAATCATCATGTGTAGGCAGTATTGATCACTTTTACGTCTCGTGCAGTGGAAAAGTAGCTCAATGTGTGATAATTAAATTAAACCTTGTCCTTATCGTCATTTCGAATTATTGGTAAGTTCCCGATGATCTCCAGTAATCATAGTTGAACTAACAACTTATAATTTTTCAATAAATGTTTTTTTTTTTCTATAACGTCACGAATAAAAATTTATACCCGACATATAGATCCAAGCGCGAAATGTATTTTACATCGAATATCGTATTTTAGTAGAATTAAATTATAGCAACTAAAATTAATTCGTATATACATACTATACATACGTTATACATATTTGTGTTTACGGAATAAAACGTGTTATATATTCGAACTGTAAATGTTTTTATCCGAAACATATAGTATATTATTTAATATTTGTCACGGTAATACGGTATACGAGGTAATAGATCTGAAAATCTCTAAATATGATAACAGTTAAAATATTTGCTGAAATTACAAACGTTTTATTAACCGTTTATGCAAATGTTATCGAAAATAAATTAATTTTCTACGGATAATGTAAAATAAAAAATGGTTCACTAGGTCACAACCATCTTATCGTCGAGGCATTTGGTTCTCGCTGTACACACATTTTCGCCAATCGTTGATTATAATTATTTTCATGCATATGATATCGCGATTTGTGATTTAATACTGTACACAAATTATGTATTGAATAATAATTATTTATAAGTATTTAAAAACCTGATTAGAATTTTTTTCTCAATGAAATATTGTTGATAAGACAAACACGCTCCTTGGTGCTGATAACGTCGGACGAAAACAATTTTAGTACTACAGAAAGGTCAACATTTGCCAAAACACGTTCCCAACGGTATGGTACAACTACACTCGTTGTGATATGCTGTTGAAACGTAAGAAACATGATGAGTCGCACACGATTTAAACGTGTACTTCAGCTCGTTGAAATGATCAAATGATTTTCTACTCGTTATGGTATTCGTTTTCCAGGTGCTGCGGTGTACACAATAAAACATGGTTTGATTTTTGTGTTCCGTTTAAGAGTGGAACGTGCAGGTTTTAATGGGAACATACAACAGAAAATTGAAAATCAAAAGTTTCCCGATACCATTGGTTAAGAGTATAATATTTTTGTATTAGAGTACCGTTTTGATTTTAATCGCAGAGTCGTAGACGTGGTGTGTTCAAAATGTGCTGCGAAAGGCTGGGGCCCGAGCAGCGCTAAAATTATTACATTACACACTCGATTTGTACACACATACGTTTTCTTATTTGCCACCCAAAATTGCATACAGAATAGTTAATTATTATGATATAATATTAAATCTTTTGCCACGTGTATAATTTTAGCTGCTGTATTAATTACATCTGAACAAACACCCGGGTTGCATTCAACCTACCCACAAAACGTTATTATATTTTACATTGATTTCAAGATTTCTTTCTTCAATAGTTAGTCAATAGTTAATCGAACAACAATAATGAAATGCCCAGTAAATATATATATATATATATATATATATATATATACGTGTTGTACTACACGTGGGCATGTAACAATTTATATCACTGCGATGCAGCTGCGATGACGTAGCACATATCCGTTTGTATTCCATCAATTATTATTATAAGACGTCTTACTGCTATCACAATATCTTTATTTTGTCCTTCGTAACGGAAAACGTGCCTGTTTAAAAACATAAAATAATTATTAAAATAAAAAAAAAATTTAATTTTTACGTAGTACCAATAATATGGTTACAAAATGTTTCGAAAACTTTCTGACCAGTATACTGGGCTTATAGAGAGCTAATAGTCATCAATCTTACATCTACGTTAGTATTACACGCTTATAACTCATACGAATCAAAAGGTAAATAAAATTCGTTAAAAAATATTTGATAATAGTTGAGATATTTTAGATTTTCTCTGTTGCGAAATGTATATAAAACGATTTGAAAAACTATAACTAACGACATTTATATTTTTGCGATACCGGATCTTAGCGGTTAGTCCGTTATTATGAAGTTTTATTTTAAGTGTATTTTAAGTGAAAAATGTAAAAGTGATCAAACATTTTAGCGTTCGAAAAACAATCCAAAGAAAAATGTATTATCTATGAAATATATTATAAATAAATAAATTGAATGTCTACTGAGAAAAGTATTGCCCTAATCTATAATCATTATGTACTCTTAGGCAGATTCATTACTCGAACGTGTGGTAACGAAAAAATCGAAAAATATAAAATCAATCAGATAATTTTCACTATAACCAAAAATTCGAATTATAGTATTTTACCATCTTAAAGCTCGAATTTTGAAGAATAAAATGACAGTGATATTTAAAGAAATCCGTCAGGATAGCAATCGTCGTTCGAATAATGGAATATTCCAGTTTAAACGAGTCTATGTCGTATTGTTCAGCAATATTTTTCAAATTTACAGATTTTGCGTGAAATTTTTGCGTGTTTTATGAAATGTGCGAGTTTTAATCTATTTAATTTTTTTATTTGAAAAATATTTTAATTTCAACGGAAAATACATTTTTAATTACTTAGATTATTACATTCGTTAGTTATTCAATTCACCGTTTGCGAATGGTTTTGTTCAAAATAATATTGTGTGCTAGCTTCAGCAATTGAAAAGCGTGATAACAACTTCAGAACATCAGTCACGTGTGTTCAAACACGAGTACAATTTCCCCCTACCCACAATAGGATAATAATTTGTAAATTAATATTTTACAAACTATTCTGGAACAAAATTTCAACGAATATATTATGTTATTAGTCGATTATCGAAAAGTGCTTCTGAACGTTTTAAACAAACGTGAAAAACGTTTCCAATCGGTTATATGCATGGTATGTGTCTACATTGTTTTCGATTTGAAAACTTATTTTTTTTCAGTAATCAGAAATGTTGATAATCTAATGAATCATTGTGCGATTAAGTATATAATCTGCAATTCATGGTTTATAAAACGAACGACTCACTTTAAGTATAAATATTCTACTGGGTAGTTATGTTAAAAGGTTGATTTTTTTTTTCTACTCATAAAATCAAACGTTAAATATATTATTTTATACTATTATTATTAGTTTTAATGCAGTTATTCGCTATGTTTTGTTTAACCGAAAAAACAACTTTTTGCTTAGATAAACGAATAATAAATAAATAATAATTAAATACAACTACATAATTTACAACAAGGAAATTGTTTTGGATAAATTTAGAACATAAATCTTTTTTATTTTTAAAATAATGTATACATAATTTTTATTCCTAGCTCATTTGTATTTATGACGGTAACGCCCTTTAGGGTTATCGTTTTACATTAGTCTCTTATCTTTTAGGTGCTTATGATTACAGATCCCCCTTCCAATGTATATGACTCATTATATCCGTAAACAAGAAATCCAATTATTCGAAGTAACTTTCTACCCATTCATTATATATGTATATATAAATGTATAAAATTAGTTGTTTAAGTTATGATTAACTAATTAGTAATTAGTACTATTATGTTTTATTAAATTAATCCATTAATTTAATTTATTATCAAAAATTATTTTTCTCTGCCCACCAAAGGTATTTTTTAAATCTAATAAATATTGGCAAAAATAGAATCTCTAAAAAAATAATACAATGACCAACATCACGATAAGAGTTTCCTTAATGTAAATATCTAAAGAGATATTATGAATTCTGTTGCAATAAGTACTATTATTTTTAAACATTTTTGTTACAACTAAAATATTGTTTGTTTGGAAACACCAGTGTAAGGATTTAAAAAATTTCTATTATAATATTATGGATTTATTCAAATTCATTGTAAAAAATATTTGTCTTCTGCCCACAACAGCATTAGTGATAAATAAGTGTTGTTGTTGTGGGTAGAATACAAATACGCCAGTTCATATCTAACAAAATTTTTTTTTTTTTTGAATAAACATCAAGGAAATTTCTTTTTTGTATTTTTGAACAACCGAAGAACATAATTATTTTTATAATTATATCATAAATACAATTTTTGTTAATATTTCACAGAGTTCATGCCATTATAAGTTATTTAAGTTTTGTTCTACTTGTATACTATTACAAGTAGGTCTGATAAAAATAAAATTTCTAACATATTTTCAGTAGCTACAAAAAAAATTAAATCAAATGTGTTTTTTTCAAACATACTTCTAGAGTACTATATGTAATTAATAAATTACTTTGTCACAAATTGGGTAAACTATGTTTATTTGTAATAAATTGAAAGCAATATTACATAAAATGTGGAATGATTTTTAATAAATATGTTATTATTAATAACTTATAATAAATAGAAACAAAATTTTTTGTGATTAATATTTTTTAAATAATAACAAATTATTATTAAAAATATAAATAAATAATTAAAAATCAGTAAATATTTCAAATAGCGGTATAATTTTTAAATTGTTTCCTTTACTTTTTTTTTTTTAATTGTTTGGGTGGTTAGAACTTATAAATAACCATAACTGTTATAGTTAACAAATTATTAATAAAACGATACAAAAGAAAAATTAAAAGAAGTAATATAAAAACTATACTGATATTAATTGAAATATATAACGATTTTTATTTAATTATTTATATTTTTCAAAATATTTTATTAATATTTCAAGAGTATTAACCACAAAACAATTTTGTTTTTATTTTTATCATTATTTAACTATTAATTTATTTTGAAGAAACGATCAATATAATTGAAAATCACTGTTAGTTATAATAATAATGCTAACATTGTTTCTAAGAAATGAGAACACACCGAGGGAGTTGTGATATCACATAAGTTATGACAGAGGTAACCAATCAGGAGGCCGATATAGCTTTCTAACACGATACTTATTTAAGTGTATAAAAGGTGAACCTGTTCACGACGTTTTGCCTATAATTATTGTGAATTAATGATGCGACAAAACTTTTAATCTCTTACCCTAGACTGGAGCGGTCATTACACTTGAAACCCAGAGCCAGGGTCAAGTTGTTCACGCTTCTCGGAGAAAGGTATCAATGCCCTCGTGCCAATATACGGTGAGATCGGCACAAGGTGAAGACTTTTACGATATATTTATTAATTTGCGCTCCTTCATGATTACATGGTTTATTTTTATTATTTTTTACAATTAATATCACGTCGACTATTATCTCGTAGTTCAATCTGTAAAACCTCTCACATGTAATGCAACCGTACATCAGATCGTCGTATAATGTACACGCGATCTAGCCGTGTCATAATATTATAGAATTTCAATTACGGAGTTTTCAGTCATCGTATGACCATTATTTCACCATTCGTTTGAAGTGGTCTTAATAAGTAACACGACGATGATTCATTGAAATGGGTCACCCACCCTTTTCCCAATAAATCGTTTTCCAGAATGATACTTTCTCTGAAACCCTTTTTCCAAACTAAAATTTTCAAACGATAATTTTCTCTAGGAAAAAGTTTATTTATTAAAATATATTGAAAAAAATGAATATTTGTAGCAGAAAAATTTCGAAACACACAGATAGAGATGATTGAATAAAACTGAATATCGTAGATTCTCAATACGATGAAGATATGAAACAGTACTACAGATACACGCGTTGTAGTGGAGGCTTACAAAGGTAATTTAAATGGCAATGCTTAAGTAGGTACTTCATATACAGCTGACGATGAAAATAACTCGCCGAAATCGGCTAACAAATAAATCGGCAACATTTCTGTAATCATCATGCAGCCAAAATTGATTATTTATTATAAAAGTTATAGAAGGTTTTTCAAAGATGAATAGAAAAGTATATTGATTTGGACACTTATTGACGGGCGTAGATTGTTATGACTGATAATTTTATCGTAATCTCGAGTTCTATGATATATCGATATGATACGCAATGAATTAGCGATTACCCTACAAATCAGAACTACTTGGTCTTACTCAGATAGAAAATGATGTATATAGTTATTAAATTATTCATTGTCCATCCGTTTCAGTAACAATAACCGTCTGGAAATAGATCTTTAGGAAAAATGGTTTCTGAAGTAATATCAATCGGGCGAAATACCGGGAGCTCGTTGAAAATCGGCTGCTGTATAGTAGGCACGTGCTTTTTTTTCTCGTTCGACGGTGTACGAACGGTCAATACACGATTTCTCATTTCTCATCCGATCGTCATTTCGATTTATCGTCATCACCGAAACCGACCGACGTTGTGGCAAATATTACCCGAGTACGACACCCCACATCGAACACGGCACAATGGCCTACTCTTCCACTTTACTTTATTTATAACTATATGAGCAGCGACATTATTGCGTAAGACTGTATTATATAGTGCCGTCAATCGTGTAAGCCTTTTACGTTGTTGTCGACCGCTTCAAGACCACGATTGCTTCCGCCACGAATGTTATACAGCGACTTTAGCAGTGTCCAAATGTCTGAAAATCCTTTATCGTTCTCTGGTACGTTTCAACGTTTCACGGTTTGTCATTCAGAACCCATTTGAACATGGTCGTACAAAGCTTTTAAATCATTTACGATCTCACTTTTTTAACGCACTTACCGTCTAAGTTGTTCTTATCAGATTGCCGTAAAAAAACAGTTTTGAAGTTCGATCTACGCTTACACTGACGTTTCCAAGACGAAAATGTATTGGTGTGCCATTCGCCTTTTAAAATTCAAAATGGTAATACCATGTGTCTCGAAGTACTCGAAAAATCAGGTCGGTTTCAACTTTTAGCACAAGACTTAAGATAAAAAGTTATCTGATGACTTTTTTTTCTTTTGCGTTATAACGTTGTGCCTTTGACGTACTTGTCCTGGTATGCAACGTGCTGTTAGGCTTTCGGGCGCATCTTCGCTTGGCGGTGGTGCAAAACGTGAATTCAGAACGATCAACTTTTATCCTCCTTTGGATTTTATTCATCCACGGATTTTTTTTTTTTCCAATATAAGTTTTCAGTTTGAACTTTCACTAAAAAACAATTTAAGAGATTTTATAGCGAAGTGTTTTATTTAGTTAGAAATAGAGCGTGTTTATAACGTTTGTCCATTTGACATCACTATGAGTTTTAAACTTTATTACAGTGCTAATATATAGAACATAAAACTATTGATTGTAGTATTTTTCTTTCCAAATGTTAGAATTGACGCGCTCGCCTGTAAATGCTAAATGAAAAAAAATCTAGAAAATTCTCAATAATGACACATTTACTGTATCCTTAAAACCATCAAGGGAAAAGATAACAATATTATACGTGTACCGTAGTTTTGAAACCAGTTTTGTATTTGATAATAGGATCTAATACACGTACACCAAAATATATATATACATATATATATACATAATTATACATCGAAGTGTTCGGAAATCGAAACATATCATCACGAAATGTTTTTGTAGTTGTGTTACAGATGTCATCAGATGATAAGTTAATATCTACTTGTGTTTGGACAATAGGGACATCATCAGTCTAAAATAAATAAAGTATTAGGTACTTCAATTGGTCTATAGTATGGTAATTAACACGTTCAATTATAAAAAAAAAAAAAATAAAAATAAAATAATACATTCAAACAACACCAGCAAAAATAATGAGCCATTAAAGTCAATCTACATGTCGACCGTGGCATTGAACGTGTTAATAATTATTTATACAAATAATAAATTTGTATTATAACTATTTTATATAATAATAATCAAATAAAATAGTAAATTTTTAACATACCTTTTGTCTCTTTGTAAAATAATTTTGAATTTGGTTTCTTTTACTCATTTTATACAGTTTACGTGGACACGAACAGCAGTAAAATGAATGTTTTGTAATACACACAATATTGTTATATTCTATTTTCTTAATCTTAAATGATTTGGATTTTCTGCGACTGACTTTCATATATGTTTATATCATCTATGACAATCACCTTCTATTGTAACTAGCACCTAACCAGCTAACCTTATCTATTAATCCTAATCTTTGTTACGACGTTGAAATAAAATAATATGATAAATTTTAACATATCTTATTTTAAATTCCTGCTTTAACAAAAATATACAATTATTATTTAATACAATTTATAGTTAATAAACTATATTCACTGCTAAAATGTTTTTACTTTTAAAAATTTTGGGGGGTCTGGACTCCTGAACCCCTCCCAGTTACGGCCTTGGTTGTGTATATGTGTACTGCAGACTCCAGCATGAAGCAAGTGTTTATAAAAGAAACGTATTAGATGATATGAATTTTATTCGACGTAATTATGGTTATAAGTGTGAAATATTTCAATCTTGAAATTCAAACCATTTTTTAAATATTTCAATGAAATATTGAAATACACATTTTTTCAAAGAATTTCACTAAGAATTATTACGAATTAATTATGAATTAATCTATTGTGTTTTTTTTTTATAAGCTTTCACTTTGAAGTGTAGGTACTTTTATCTATTTGGATAAAATAAACATTATTTTATTTTAAACTATGATTTGATTTTCCTTTGGTGGTTATTTCTCATAATGAAAATATTAGTATATATCAATAATAATGAGTATACAATTATGGTATATAGACTATAATTTATAAATTATAATACGAATTACATTATTTTATAAAATTTGTATTATATTTAAATTCAAATAGCACTCAATACTATATAAAGGACATATAATAGTTCCTCCGTTTTTAAATACCTCTAATTAATAATTATAAAATTTTAAATGAATAAACTTTTCTTAATTTATGCAATTTATAAGTTCCAAAGTGTTTTTAAAATGTATTAATACAAATTTTTTTATAATTTCGATAATGTTTTCCACTTTAGTGAATAGATGTTTACTATATTCCTTACTATAGTTTTAAAAGAAGGTTTTTTTTTTTTTTTTTTTTTTTTTTTTATTATATTGTAAGAAATGTAAAAAAATAAATATTACTATAAAAAAACGCAAATAAACACATTCATGAAGGTTTATCATTGTTTTATGCACGTTAGAAGTATAAATATTATATTTAACATTATAGCTTTAATGTTGTTTTCAATCCGGCTTTCAAGTTACAGAAAACAATTCATGTATACTATCTTAAGTCATATTTTAATGAAGCGTTAATGTTATCAAGATTTTATTTGTTCGGTCTCTATTTATATTAGCCTATTAGCCGTGTTAAGTTATCAAGTTGGTTTGATCTTTTTTTTTTTTTAATTTTTTTAATTAATTTTTTTTAGCTTTTTATATGACTTTTTATACTGTTATTGACATCGACACATGTTATAAAAACAGTAATAAACACACGTGCTATGTAGCCATTTATTATTTTATCTTTACGCATTGAGCAAACTTAAATGGCCAAAAACAAAGAAAAAAACATTACAATTATTTGAATAATATAAATAGGATTTATCGTTTTACGAGTTGTGATGACGTGATTTAAAATATGCATTTTTAAAATAATAGTTTGCAATGCAAATATTATTTATTTATCTATACTATTGTTCTCATAACATTATATTTTTGTCATGATAAAATAGTGACGCTACGTAACCTATTATTAATCGTGAAATATAGACTGTGAAAGTTTTATTTTCGGCTTACGTTCATTGCAAGTATAAAAATGAAAACCATAAGAATGTAACATTAAAACAATACTATACAGTTATATCTTATGTAATGACATTACAAAGTTATATCAACTATTATTATGATTACTATTAGGTATATAAAATAGTTTTGTAATGTAAATATAAGTTATACACGTTTAATATTTGAACTAAGTTTTAATTTAAATTTTGGAAATTAAAAACTTCAGTTAAGTTTATCTGTATAATGCACAACTGACGTGACATTATTATTTTAGAATACAGTTAATTTCCAACAAACTAAAGATCTATTATGATATTTTGGAGTCTACTTTTATCTTTTAATTAATTTTACATTAAGGTGTACTCGAGATAATTTAAGATTAATAACTATTTCAATTTTCACGTTCGTAATCATTATTATAACGTTAGAGCATTAAAATATATGAAACTTTATATCGCTGTTACACTGTACATCTGGTTATAAATGTATATTAAAAGTAATTTTAATTACTTACCACTGAATTTCAGAAAGTTTATGCTCAACAGAACTATAATTCTACTGTAAACTTGTTGCTCTCATTTAAAAATGTTTTTAATTTATTTAAAAAGATTAAATGAGAAAAACATAAAAAATATATTTTATGCTTTAACCAGATAATATTTACAAAAAATGTTATATGTCTAATATGTATAATACACACATAAACAGTCGTAACTTATCGTAAGCTTTTCGGTGGAATTTCTAATTTTTAAAAAAAAAAAAAAAAACTCAATAGTAAATACTGTGATATGAGCAGTAGAAAAACTCAAAACATCGTTTCAATTATTGCGTAGTATACAATAATTGTGCAAATACGGTATCTTGTATACTAAATTGTATTCATTAAAATTAGAATAAGACATTGTTTCACGTTCTGAAGATTAATATTTTTAACATTTTTTTTTTCATTCGATCGTTGATTTATAATTCTTAAACTAATTACGTATAAAACAGTTATGTATTTGAAATAATATTCTTCAATATTTATAAAATTCAATAATTTCCTTCCTTATACTCACAAGCAGTTTTTTACAGTGAAAAACAAATATGGGTAACATATTGAATGGAAAAATACCATCTAACTAACAAGTCACTAGTAAAAACAGAATTTTGGAGACTTTGTCCCAGGAGCGGCTCCAGAGTCTTTGTTACGGGGAGGGGGGGAGAAGTTATAATTTTACAAAATCTTATAACAAAAAGAAAACAACAATTTTTACAATACAAATTCAAGTCGTCTATTTTTAAAATTGGCAAAGATATCAATAATATGATCTATTTGATCTAGAATGTCCACTTTATGATATACATTAATTAGACATAATTATGATAGTTTATCTCAGCCATCATTGAACGAAGCCAGGTTTTTAGTCTCCGAAGTGTGGAGAAACTCCTTTCAAACGTCATATCTCTATGGCTCTATCTAAATACTTGTGCGTGTCGTATGATAGTAAGTATTATAATATGCATTTTTTGTTAGCAATATACATTTTTTTATAAATACGGTAAGAGCTTGGGAGGGGGTCGCGGCCCCTAGCCCCTCCCTGGATTTACCCCTGCTTTGCCCCTACACTTCTTTAAATCGAATATTTTTTCCTTGTTAATAATTATACTTAACTATTAATAAATAAGATATTTATTGTTTTTTCATTTAATTTTCAACTTTATAAATGTATTATTAATACATTAAATATTAATTTACATAAAATATAAGTTCTCTGTTAATTATTAAATATAATTATATTTAAATATATATAATACAAATAAAATGTACATAATAAAAAATATAATAATTACATCCATGCACACTGGGGCTCAGTTATAAACTTTTGAAAACAAATAGAAATTAATAAAATATACCATTTTCTAATACGGTGCTGTTATTTCTAAATGTCTTCAAGTGTCTGTGATGTATAAATGATAAAATTCTCATTAATATTTTGTCAGATACCTTTATATAAGGTAATAGACTAATGGCTATATTTTTCCAAAGTTTATTTTAAATATTTTTATACGTAGTAGAATTATGATGTAAATTTTTTGGGTCTAAGGGTCCACTCAACCACCAAAAAAATCAGTGTTAACAGCTGTTAGCCTTGAACCTTTCAGTGTACACCACTGCTTATAAGTATTTCCGGGTAAAATAGTGTAACTATAATGCGAGTACAGTTACTAATCGTATGTCAATAAGTAATAACCATAAAGTGCACTGTAATATACTGCAGTATATTATAAAACTTATAAAACCATGGTTTTGGTTACAATAGAGAAAATTGTTTACAGTATATACGAATTGATCAAATATTTAGATGTATTTTTAATTTATTCTAATCGATCAAGATTTAATATAATCTAATAATTTCACGTTATAATCCACCTATAGTAAAAAAAATGTATATATATACAATGTATGCAAACATATATATCAAACAAATTTTTGAAAAAAATTGACAAGTTTTGACGATATCGTTTGCTTAAAAAATGTTTCAATAAAATGAAAATGTGTACAGTTCTAAACGGCCAAGAATTAATATGCGATCTTAGTTAAACAGCAAATCACATATTACAATGTTGTAAATAAATATTATATTTCTCTTTTAACATGCCAATTATTTGTATAAACTCATAATTAATGAATATTAATTTGCACTCTGATAGTTTACACAAAATTTAATTAATAAAAAAAATGAATGCGAAAATATTTTTTCAATGATGTAGCAAAATACTTCTATATTTTGGTAAAAACATATAATTTTGACAGTTGGTGATTATTTTATCCGAAAAATGTTTGAACCATAACCAATTAAGATCTTGTTAATTTCATTACATGGATTTTTTTTGAGCTTTTGCGTGTAAAATACTCTTTATAATTACCATTTACCTGCTTTCATTATTAATTCTATATTTCCCTCTCACAAACATTCCTATAAAAAGTAGATATATATGTTAATATGATAATTTTATCTGGTAATATTTAATAACATACACATAATGTTTTGCATAAATTTTAGTTTATGGTAACGGGCCTTATGTTCTTTATGAAACCTTCAAATCCTTTAATAGCAAGGTAAAGGATAAAAATGTAATTCAAACCTACGCTAAAGAAATCCAGCAATTGTATTTAATAATTATATATCAGAAAAAAATTAATCACACATCTCGTATTTGTATTTGTATGTTAAGCAAATAGTATTATTTAAAAACTAATCAATTCAAACAAAAAGAAATAAATCGTTAAATAAAAACGTTGATTTTCAAATATGTTATGTGTTTGTGTTTTCAATGCACTCGTGAGGAAATGTTATCAGAAAAATTGCCTATAGCTAAAAACAGGCAAAACAGGTATGTATAGAACGGTGTTGGTGAATTGCGCCTCAGTCCCTAAATAAAGTTGCAGATTTTCAGAGGGGCGTATGAAATGTTTATTAGAGATACGTATATATTGCGGCTATACAATAATATATTTATTAAAAAAATGATTTAAAGTTAAATTAAATTAATTTTTGATATTACGTATTTTCCAAATAATCAATAAATTTTGAAATTAAATTCAATACAATTTTTATGTATCAATAGACTAGGAGTAGGCATACAATAGAGAGTGATGGAAGAAAGTAGTTTTGGCGGAAAAGAGTCTAAATGGCTCGTAAAGCCTTTAAAAAAAAAAAATCCGTTTTACTAAAATAAATTCCAATTATGGGTTTTAATTATCTCTACCATTATATAGATAATGTAAAACGGTACTTACAAACTAAGAATAAAAAAATAGTTGAACGTTTCAATAATAACGGATATTCATATTTTTTTATAAACTTTTTCGACAAATTATTTCGCTTTATTATCCATTATGTATTCGTATTTTGATTAATTATCGTTTTCGGTAGGTTTTTAGTGTTTAGAAAAGTTTAGCTTTAGTATATTAACGTTATGAACACGTTTTGAAGCCCTGCTATAACAATCGTGGAATCCAAAACGCTTAAGTATACTGTGCATAACGAGGCACTCAATTTGATTGGACTTTAACACCAAATACTAGTTAGTACTTGGCATTGTATTCAACAGTATTGATTTTAAAAAAAATGAATAAAAAATAAAATTGATGAAAGTGATTTGAACGACAAAGAGTAGATGAAACGGCGCAATTAAATTGGCTCCCAAATACAGGTAGTCGATATTTTACCCTTAATAAATATCCTTTGAATTGGTTCCCAAGGATTTACTATTGAGTTGGATCCCTACCTTTTTTTTGGAAAAATATATTGGTTATCAAAATGTTATTAATTATTTAAAGTAAGCCGTTAATTCTTAAATTAGGTTGACGTCAGTCACACACAAGATAACCGAGTAAATTCTTAAATTTAATACATGTTTTACTTCGCTACATTGAAAGTTATAAATCTACTTTTTTAGAAAAAATTATTTAGTAAATATACTAGAATAGTCAATAACACAATCATAAAATAAATATAAACAATAAATAAAAATTAAAATATAGACAATATTATAGGTGAACGCATTATTTATAAAATATATAATATGTATATTGTATAATTACAAATTAATACAAAAAAGATAAAACCCATACAAAATTATAGAGAGTCATTATAACATATAATAATAATTATATAAAATTAGACTATAATTGGTTGGTGTCGAAAAAGTAAACGCGTATTATATAATGAGTACCCCTATGTTAAATAATAATATTTAACAGTTTTGGTAGCCAATTCAAATATACATTTTCAGGAGACAATTAAATGGTCGCCAAATGAGAAACCATCCAAGAAGAGGGCAAGCAAAAGTTTGTTGTGTATACTAGATAAGTGCAATCTGGCAGCACACCTTCTCTGATCATAATCATTTGAAAACTTTAAAATGTATTGTTTGTTAATGTGGATAATTGTAGGTTCAATAAATTTCTTAACGGATCAGAGAGTAAAGAATTATATTAATCGTGAAAGTAAACCCGTTTCCAAACTAAGGAACAACTTTGTTGCTTAATAGTTAAGTCTGAATCTTCGTTGAAAACATTAACTTATTAATATATTAGTAGATATAAATATGCTATAGTTATTCGTCAGTGCATTATCAAAGTATAATACCTAGGTATGTTTTACGGTTTAATTGGATTTCCAAACTTTATCGGTGATGTATGTATTCGAAACAATTTTTATCTAGTTATAATATTATATTATGTAATCGATTAATATAATTATTATATTAGGATGAGCGTAAGTTTCAAATATGCGCATTTTAAATCGATTTAATTATTTATCCGTGACGAAATTCTCTGCGGAATTTCCTGTTTTTGACTTGAAAATCGTTTGTTCGTCGGTATATCTAATAATATTATAAAAGACGAGATTGTAAAATATAACATTGTGCGAATCACACGCATGCGATCAACCGGAGTGAATAACAAAAATTATCGTCTCAAGAATTCGAAAATTATTCGCCAACTTCTATTTAATTTTTTATTTTCCTGTTGTTGCAATATGTTTTTATTCTTGCGCCGTCCATAGGTACTTCCTTAGATCCGAGAACAATACGAATACAGCGTGCGCAGTGCTATGGAAATCTATTCAGCGTCATCAAATACAAAAGACTTTCATGTGCAGCATTACATATATCACCGAGAACGTTGTGCGATTACGTTTAAAAATCGTATTGGCAAGGACGTTGCAATACTAATATTAATATATTGTAATTGTAAAACCGTCGTCGACGTCGTAAATCGATGAGATATTATTGCGACTTCTATGGCGATCCTGTGCAGCCTTACAATATTAAATATTTTCTTCGGGAGACCGCAGTACACTGTTTTTACTGAGCAGCGGTTCTCAACGGGGATGGTTCCGCCTTCGTGGTGGATGGTTCCAAAAAAATTGTTTAATAGATTTATAATAAGTTCGGCTCTAATTTTTTTTTTTTTTTTTTTTTTTTTTTTTATGTCAACAAGATTGCTGGGTTTATCGGGCCAAAAAAATTATTTTTTATTTAATTTTATTTTTTTGTATTACAAAAATATTTTAAAACTTGTTAGCGTAGCATTGTATCATATAAATTTAAATTTGTAAAATTTCCTATTTTCAAGTAAAAATAAGTCGTGTATTCGTTGTATTAATTTGCTGACATTTCTTTATTTTCATATTTTCAACCGTGATTTATATCAATTCTTAGCGGAAACACATTGATATTGAAATAATTCAATAAAATGATCGAAGTCATGATAATCATTTTTCTTCATAATCATACAATTTATTCATGAATATTATAACAATGCTGTAAATTTACTATTTGTGCATCTTTATTTCATTTCACCTGAAGCTAATGTACGATCAACTTTTGAATATTTAAAAATTATTTAAAATCAACTGCAGTTGGACAATGTAGACAATGTTGTCCACGTTATGATTCAACTACGCATACTATCGCCACGCTTATGTAGGTAAGCATTCCTAAAACATTGTTAAATAAGAAAATAAAATGATTTGTCTCCACTTATATATATTTAAATTAGGACTTTTCGTTAATAGAAGTGACTAAGACTTTCAGAAAACAATTTCACAAAGAGTAGAAAAAGAAGAAGAAAAAGAAAAACCACTCGTACCTATTAAACTCTAGACATGTTTTTTATTATTATTAGATTAAATATTTAACTGTATTATAAAATTATCGGACTGAGTTTAAATCGACTTTTTTTACTAACTAAAATTGTTGGGCCGAGTTTAAAATGAAAAAGGTACCTAATCATGAGCCTATCTAGGATCAGCCCTTGAGGGATGATGAACCTGTATTGATTGATGGAAATATAACAAGTTTTGAGCGGTATTATTTACATTAAAACCTAATAATTGAAACACAGATACTGTAACGGCATCCCAATTGATCATCACAATTGTTTTGAAAATTTTCAATTTTTCCTACTTGCATTTATTTTATATTTACTATAGATTTGTACATTTTCCATATTTACCATTTTTAATTATATTTTCAGGAAGACGTTTAAAAATCTAATGCTTTATGGAGGTATGGAAGCTTTAAAAAGGTTGAGAACCAATGAATTATAGCGGTACAGTATAAAATCTATTTTTATAACAATGATAATAATAATAATAATAATAATAATAATAATAATAATAATATGTGCCCGTATTATTAATTGATAAGACGTACGAGAAGAAATGTTACATTAATAATTAAAAAATTAAAAAAAAACACGTTATTACAATGGGCGAAAAAATTGTATTGTTGTTACAGATAATACTCGCGTATGTATAGATATATAAAAATATAATATGCATGTATATATGCTCACTATACGCTAACAATACACGTTATAAATTTACAATAAGACTTAGTGTAAAGATAGTTTCATGTAGAGATAACATGTATTTATATTTGCGCACCGAACAACAGACACGTAGTTTTTATCAAATGATTTTTTTTTTTTTTACTCGATCGAAATAGGGAGTGTAAAAAACACTAAGCGTACACGTTAAAAGCGAACAAGTTATATATGTATAAGTAAGAAAAAATTAATGTTCAATAGTTTAAAATATATAATAACATGTACAATCAAGAAAATTAAATGCTTTTATTCGATGGTATACGAATATTCATGTATATGATTTATTGTGTTATCAATATACAAAAATATAGAAGAGTAGTATTTTTAATAATATTTCAAACTATTCCAAATATTTAAAAAATACATTAGAAAATAACAAAATCTGTATCCAACTACATACATTTTGGTAAGATCCGTCCCAAGTATGAACTTTAAAATATACGAGTAATAGCAGGAATTATAATAGAGTAGTTCCCTACAAAAGGGGAAATGTAGTGATGATGAGATAACGATAATTTTGTTGATAATTATGATATTTTACAATCATTAAAATTGAAAATAATAAAGTAATTTAAATAAATATAATTAAGTCATTAGTTTAAATAATATATATACAACTTACTACATTAGTAATGTAATATAATATATTATGGTTATTTTGTATTAATAAAACAAAATATTCTTTTAAAACTTAAATCTACACTAATGAGGGGGGGAAAGATTTTTGAAAATTGACAAGGGAGCGTAGAATAAAAAAGTTTAGTAACCACTGTTCAAACAATAGGGTGGTGATAAAAATTGACTAGCACGATCAGAAGTATTTTTTATTTATTGAATTTGATAGCTTTAATAAGTTCACTCGAAATAGTTTAATAAACGATTATTATTTATACTAATTGTAATTATAATCAATCATCATTATGATATAGAATACATTAAACGGTATTCAAAAAACTACCAGATTATGCAGTCGGTAAGAAAAAAATGAAAATTTTTAAAAACATTTAGATTAAAATTTTTAGAGAGTTTCGTCGCATAGAAGTTCGTTAAATCGACATTCGACTATGCATTATAATATATTACACCATTCATCATAGAATCTATTCAAAAATCAACGATTAGTTACCCATGTGTGCGAGGGTGGACGCGCGTCTCTGCCGTGATCTGTACGAGACAAATAATTCATGTAGAATCAATCACTGGCCGACGTTTAGATCTTATACTCTGCAGTCTATGGGACATGATAATACGGATATTAAACTTGATTTGTCGTTATATATATATAAATAAAATGAATTATGTCCGGAAACCTGTTTTCGTCGGCCGTGTAACAATAACGTGCGTTTAAATGTACCTACCGACCTAGCTACCTATCCCGTTTACCCATATGCTGTGCACCAGCAGTTCTCAACGATTTTTAATCGAGGATACATTGAGATGATAAAAAAAACTCATTTACGGAGTCCACACCTCCACCCCTCTTCTCTATGGCAGGAATGCTGATTTCGAATCATAACTCTGAAAAAAAGGTTTTTTCGTTGATTTGGCTTATAATTCGTTTTTTCATAACGCATATACCTTATAAATACAAAGTATTACATTTAATTAAAAAAGAAAAAAATATATACAAATAACTGTTTAATAATTTTTATAAATTTTAACAACGAAATTATATACGGTTATATTTTTTTCGTTTTCCAGTACAGTAAAAACTGTTTACGACGGAATCGTATTGATAAACTATCCGTTATAAATCATTTTTTCCGACATATTCAGAGTCCGTTCTAGACGAGTTGTTCGTTGTACTTCAACGTAACCTTTGATTTGACGGACGAAAACGAACTCGCATGTTTGCTTGGCCGCAATTATGTTGAACTACACAGTTGAAATAAACAATTGAACTAATACAATTAGATTTTATTTGGTTTAGATTTGCCCTCGTATTACAATTTGAGAACCCCTGCTGTAGCGCATGGTACACATCATAAAATTATAATGTCATCGTTGGAAAAGAGATTTTGTTCATTGTCGTCTAGTATACGTTGCCCCGTGCACAATGTATGTGATTTACACGCAATCGGCGTGGTAGCAGTAGTCGAAAACCACGTCGACATGGGAATTAAAAAAACAAAAAAAAAATCATTAAAAATGAACACATTCGAAAGGATAAAAAAACGAAACGAACACTAGCATACCCACATTTCCCTTGATTATCGAGTCGGACCCCGTACGACAGTAAATTTCTCGAACTATAAAACGCAATTTAAAAATGAACGGAGTAATTATTTTTTTTTTAGTGCACTATAAATGGTTCGTGTTGGGCTGTAAAAAGAAGTTCGGATCTTCGACGAGTCCATTACACTTTTATATGTATATACAGAGCGATTCGCGGTATTCTCTTTCGATTGTCATTGTTCAATATAATATTGAAGTGAACGCGGACATATGCGATAGCAGAATTAATAACACTTTCGTGCCATATAGGGGTACACCATTGCGGTTAATTATTATGAAATAATCATTAAAATATGGAACAGAAAAACAGTTTGTCTTTATAGTCTTACCATTTGATATGGATGACCGTGTGAGTGGCCAGAGGATAATAATAAAATATACACGAGTTTACGAACACAGATATAAACGCGGGCCATTTTATTACAGTATACGACGGTCGGAAGATACGCGATCGTTTTAGTGTCGCCCCGGAAGTACTTAAAACAGATGCGGAAAAGATACGGATCAGCCTGCGGTTTTTGGTTTTCAATTTGATCCCGGGCGAGTAGTCAAAATAACAGTCGAGTGACGAAGACGACGGGGATGATAACGAGAAAATAAAAAATAAAAATGTTTAGGCATTACTTCTCGGCGCCACCGTGGTCACTGTAGGTTTTAAATTAACTGTAAAAAAAAAAAAAGTTACGGCTACGTATCATGTGCGATCACGAATTATTCCGAAAGCAACGATAATAATCATAATTTATATTATATCTTACCATCCGGGTGGGATATTAAATTTACGTCTAGCCTACTGTCAGTTAGTTTTCAATCTCGTAGTAAACACGTACTGCATTAATAACATTATTAATTACCATCACTCGCGTGTTTCTGATGATCTTTTTGTTTTTCAACGCTCCCGGGTCTCCGACCGAGACGCATATCCTCGTAGCATGTTCGTCCATCCGAATATTAACTGTCGTCTGGATGATGGTAATAATAATAATAATAATAATAATAATAATACGTACTCGTGGCAGTAATCGGATTGCGCATACATAACGGTTTTAATCCGTTTTGATTTCGAAATCGCAGTACGAGTACATTATAATTGCGATTCCGATTAAACTTTGCTCCAAACTGAAAAGCAAAAGTTTCATTATTTATTCGGTCAACGAAGGGGTCCATTAAAAAATCACTGTTCGACTTGAGTCGTTTGCGGCATACGCGACTGTCGTTAATGAAAAGTTTCAATTGAGAGTAGAGTTTTAGATTTGCTATATATACGTACCTTAGGAACGAAAAACTTTTTCAAGTAAAAAACTTATAGCACGTATATATGTGTAGGTTATATAATATAAATATAATATATTATATATATTATACATTTGGAATATTTCTGTTCAATTCCGAATTAGAAACTTAATGGAAAATAAAAGAAACAATGCAGTGGTGCTCTGAAAAATCCAAATAAGATTGACGGGATTAAACGAAAACGAACTTTCGATTTCATTCCCGGAACGCATTAGATCAATATCACATGTGTTCAGCGAATTCGGTTATTCTGTCGTACATCTTTTGTCTGGGTAATGGTTTACAAAGATACAATATACGATGCGTATTAGCACAGAGAAAAGACAATTTTTCATCCTTATCGATTTTATCGGGTTTAGCACCGACGCGCGTAGAACAAACTATATTTCTAAAACTTTAACTCCACTGGTATCATAAACTATTTCGTTTCATATAAGTACAATAAAATCGTGAGAACTTTCAAATCGCAATATCGCATCCATACATTTTTGCTTTCTCACGTTGACGATGAGTATTGTGGATCCAATAAAGGGCCGAAGAACACAAACGTTTTCCCCAAAAACGCTAAAAAATCGTTGCTTGTTTTACTACCGAGCTTCAATTTTTTTTTTTTTTTTTTTGAGATTTCATATACATGAAACAATTTATCGAATGGTGATTTGAATAACACGTCGAGTCTGGCGTTCGGTCTCAACGTAAAACTCAAAGCTTAAGAACTTTTGTTCAGGCGGTTATAGCACTTTATGCGCTTTTACATATGAAAAATGTGCACGTCTTTATGCGTTCTTTTATACGTCTTTCGCGTTTGAAAACTGTCGCCAAATAAATATTATTATTATAAGATTGTTGTAGAGTTTTCCACGTGATATAGCAAGATCATACGAATAATTAATTCCTGGTACGATATTTTCGTCTTTCTGTCCTTAAAATATATTTTCGTCCTTTCGGCCTCACGTGTGACCAATACGAATACAAACCAATTATTTAAAGACGGTTTGTGCTATATTATTGGTGATACATCGACGATAAAAAACGATTGATGGGTGTATGATAATTATGTGCTTGGATTGAATGCGATAATTGTCACGAGCCGTGACTGCAGCGCGCGATGAATCGTGTTTAAATAAAGAAAGTGTTTTTCCTTTTCGAATTAATTAATCATTTATCACCATTATATGCTTGAATTATATATATATATATGTGTGTGGGTGTGTGTACCATGGTTATTATTATTTGTGTATTTTCGCACGAGTCGACAGCCGAGGTTTGAAAAGAAACCCGACAAAATGTGATTATACTCGTTGTTAAACGCGCATTAACGATTTTACACTTTCCACGTGCCATCCGATTCAAAATAAAATTTTACTAATTTCATAAAAGCTTATACAACTACAGAAATAAAATGTTTTATATGCATTCAGAGTCATGATTCGATAATGGTCGTTCGCTTAAAAGCCAAAACGTTGGTTTGATGCTATGAACGTCATTTGCCTATTACAGGGGCGGACTTTTCAGGAAGACAAAGAGACAATCGTCTCCCTAGCTCTCGATAGTGTCATATTAATACAAATTATATATACTCGTATACAAAATTTAATTTAAATATTCTATTTTTATTTGTATATTTATATAAAACATTATTGTACAAAAAGTACAAAAAATAGGAAATGAGCACTATTAACTAAAAATATTTATTAGTGGAAATGTAATATTTGTAGGTGCAGTTGATTAAATCCCCGTGTATTATCTTCTATAAGTCTCATATTAGTTCAACTGATTTATCGTTTTCAACAACTGTAGCTATATTAGTCATACAGTTTAATTATAAAATCTATTGTTTTCGACGTATTTTGTATTTTGAACTCTATTCGTACTTGCCTACTACTCGTTAGATCATCGAGACGACGTATGAAAAATGTTCCCGAATTATGGTCGTAAATTATAACCAATATAAACCTATTATCATAAATTATGGATCTTATGGACACATATATACATAGATATTTTTTAAGTTAAATTAAATAGACTGTTTGTAATCCTGCACAGTAAGTAGCGTTTCGAGGGAATACGCAGGAAGTTTACTGCAACTTCGAATACAATTAAAATAAGTTTAAACATATAAATGCTATATTTTTAAGTCTTCGACATTTACCTAAATTGTTATTTAATAATAATTTAATATTAAATCATATAAAATGTCTGACAGTCGTATGCAAATCTAAGTTGATAAAAGTATAATTGTGTATCTGAAAACTTTCATAAGTTCATCTAAGGGAAATAGAGTTAATAATTTTTAAATAAGAGTGAAGAGGAACGAAATATTCGAGATTTAACATATTTTTGTGCCACCGCTCTCTCACGTACATTCGTTTAACATGAATAATTTCTAGACCGATACATTCATCAACGCGTTGAAGCTAATGCTGCATTCATACTATTGTATAAAAGTTAACACGAATTGTTTACTTATAAGTTATAATAATAATAATATAATTTTAACTGCTACGGAAGTATATGCGACACGTTCACAGTAAGTTTCGATCGGATAAACGGATCGCCGTCGAGTTTCTGGTCCGTCGAGATAACCGCACGGTGTTATTTATATTGCACAGGTATTTACTTTAAGCCCAAAAGCTCATCGCGTTCCGTTCGGCAAAAGCACGTTGCATGGTAGTTTATTTCAGTCAAAATGTGACGTTTCGAGTTTTATGTACTGTAAATATTAATATCATGGGTATAGGCTTTTTTCCCGAAAAATGAATATTAATTACAAATTTCACAAAGCATATTGATATTGTGCGCATCACTATAAGAACATAGAAATCAAATAGAGACAGACGTTAATCATTATCATAAGTGATAATAAGTTTATCGTGATATTCAATTATATGATCAATATAGGATGTATGTCAATATAAACAAGCAATTATTCTTAAAACGTAAGTACCTTAATACGAAATATATGAATGAAGTATGTAATGCAAACATAATATTCTGTTCAATTCGAATTCTTCCAATTTGTATACAATATTGCCGGTCGTTCGCTTCACTCGGATGAATTGTGCACAAAACATATAATTATAATTTACAAAGTAATCGTTTCATATTTAAACGGATTATTGCGTGAGTCAGCACACTAATTAGACTACATTAATTATGCACGGGTGCTAACCATTTCGACATTAAAACATAGTTACTACTGATTTTTATATGATCGATTAAGAACGACCCTTTAAATCTAAATAAGATCCCGTTGATATTAAATATCCATTTGATTGAATATTACAACGATTTTCGTTTTTAAAATAAAACTACCATGTGTATTTTACTTTATATTATAACCATAGAGAAATAATTATATTCGAGAATTCTTAATGTGCTTGGTTTAAATTGTTCACCTAATAATATACCTCATAATGGAAATCGAGGGGGGGAGGTTGTCGTGAATGTGGATTCTACAGAATTAACGTTTACAAATTGTTGACTACTTACATTAGCTTAAACCACTATTACCCTGTTTTATCACGAAAAATCTATTTGGTAGTAAATTATTCAATGATAACCATAAAAATTTGTAAAATTAAATCGTTTCATCGCTGAGTTATCTCAGATAATGCAAATTCCCATTAATATTAATAATAGTAGATATAAATGTAAATCAATTTTCCATTTTTTATATGATAAAAGACATTTTTAGATAAAAAAAAAAAAAGGAAAATATTGGTTATTTCGTAGCACTTGATATATTTTTGATTGAATTTTTTCTTTTGCTAGTGCAGCAAAACAAAATGTTTTTATTTATTTTTGATTTTTACACAAAGTCAAATTAATATAGACTTCCTACTTGGTTACTTGAATAATTTTATCGATTAGCCAGTGAATAAATATTTATAAAATATTTAGTTGTTATATTTTTACTATAACATATTTTGTTTAAACTTCCTTAAATGCTATCTAATATTAACAAAATATAAAATATAGAATGCAATACTTTAAATACCTCATTTAGTTTGTAATCTTTTGGACTTTCCCTGTGATTATTTAAAATCTACTACCTTCCTACTACAACTATGATTCAATGTTTTTTCAATACATAATTAATTTAGTGTTGTAATTAGTGGCATTCAACTGAAATTTTGTTTACAAATAACTAGAATAAGGTTTTTATAAAATAACATTTAAAATACAATTTAAATTTGTCAAAAATAAAAATGTACATGGTTTATTAGGTGAGTACTTATAACTCCATTTTCACGATCTTACAAAAAAAAAAAAATATTTAAAAAATGATTAGAATTTACTAAGTGTCTTCAGCAAAAGATGACTATCGTAATTTTTATCTAGGATACACAAAATATGTTAGGAAAAATTGAATATGATCAAAAACCAATACAATTTAAAGTATGGTAAATAAAAATTAATTAATACATGAGAGAAATCTTTTCTTTTTTTTTTTTTTTGAATAATAAAATTTACAATTTGTATCTCTAAGGCATATTAAGTTAATGTTATATGAGTAATATTTATACACAAACTATTTACAACTTATCGCAAAATAGTTTACAACAAATATTATACAAAATCGTGAAAATCTGAATGTATTTGGTGTTGAACATACTTCGCCATATTATTTACTTATATTAGTATTAGAGTTGTATTGAAATTATCATTGCCTCTCGTATAAGCAGATCGAAAAGTCTTATCATAGTTCTCGCTTGCAAGCGTAAATAACTGAAGTCCGGCAACAGCAAATGAGACATTACGACAATACTGGTGAAGACCCAAAACCGTCTCAAAATTTGTACTTACATAAATTATTATAGTTATACTAGAATAAACAGTATTCAACGACTGCTATGTTTTGAGTTTTCCTGTTCTGGTTGTTAATTATTATTTATAAGATTATGGTTCCTGTTTTTATTATTGAAAATATGAATTAAGGATTATAATCAGAGCTTTCGTTATGGTCAATATAGGGTAGTTCGATTAAAAAAATAAAATTAACTTTTAACAAATTCAAATCAATATCAATTGATAAATCACTGTCGCAATTTTAAATAAACGTAAATCGTGTATTAAGTGTAACTGTAGAACATATAAATAATTATCAGACGTACTTTTACACAACTCGTACGTTTTTGAACTCAACCCCCATGGGTCCATATTATAATATATTTTAATATAGTCATTTGGTTTTAAAATGTACACTATTTAATAGGATTAAATAGATTTTCAATTATAACAGCACAAGCACATTCTGTAAATGGCCTCCATGAAGAGCTGTCCCGGTTTTGACCAATAACACGGGGTTATTAAATTTTTATTCAGTATATGGCGCAATAAAGGATAAGCCATCGCTGCTTGTATCGTATCCGGTCAGGCATTTTACTAATTTCATACTAAACGTTCCAGGAAGAGCTAATAAAGACTTCGAGGTCCTCAACAATGATTAGCGTGGTTTTATTTTTAATTGTTCCAACATTAATTATTTAATAAATAGGTCAACGCGTATTTCCATGTCGCTTGTCAACGTCAAATCTGAAATGCGACGGGGAGCGGTCGATGATTATCGGTGACTAATCAGTCTGCGTCTTGTAACATTATAATGCATTATGTGTTTCAAAAAAGGAGAAGCACGCAACAGCGCTCAAGCATATATATATATATATATACATATACCTGCTCTGCTAGTACAGTATTTTTCAAACATTGTATTGAAACGGTGTTAAAATATTTCATACGTCGCGACGTACCGTAAAGAAATAAAGGTAAAAGCCCAAAAGAATTATCTTAAAAAATATTGTGATGCACGTATATAATTGTATTAACGCGTAAATCGTTTTGATTGTAACAGTTAACGGTCAGCGTTCTTACGAACATATCGATTTCAAATGGTATTACCATTGCCAGTCAGTTAGATAATCAAATATCGATTTTTGTACAGATGCGTTTGTACGTTTAGTGTCATTCGACGTGCCTCATCGCGACACACAGTCGGACGTATCCTATGATATATCGTGACACGCAGTGGTAGAGAAACACTGCACTAGAGACAGGGGGGGGGTTAGGAAATCAGCTGACCTATAGTTAATACGTGTTCACAAAAATTGACTCTTGAAGACTTCTTATATTTATAAGTGTGCCGACTGTAGTTTGAATTTGAGGTTAATACTCGACTGGTGCCAATGTCCAAGATGGCACCTTCCACCCCCCCCTACCATATGACGCGACTGGTTTAACTAAACAGAACAGTAAAACATTTCTATGCCGGACTCCATGTAAAAATCAATAAAATAAAGTAAACGTTTATGTTTTCAATGATAATTATGGATAAAGGTAAACTTGAAAAACACATATTATATGATGATATTGTGTTATTTTATTACAAAGTATACACTTATAATCCTGTTTCAGCCCTAATAAATGGCCTCTTGCATTAGCCTAACCCACAATTCTTTAACTGTAGATCTGCTCCTAACTACACTTATACTTACTGGCGTCAAATGATTCAATAACATTTCCTAATCAGTATGTTGAGAAACTATCGGCGAAAAAAGTAACATTCGAAAACTAAAACATCGATAACAGGCTGTGTTGGCAACGAGTGCAAGAGTTTTCATGGTCAATTTATTGTGTTTCCGATATAGCATCACCGTTCGGTGTTTATTGTTCTCGCACAATCCACGCGTACCGATATATTTAGACTACGTAACGCGCATTTACGTAATATTTTAATTTCGAAACTCGAATCCCTGAAATACGTAATATTAGTGATTTCAATTGAAAATAGAAAAAAAAAACCCTGTACCATGAACTCTCTTATCTCCCCTATACATCAATCTCCTCCTCCGGCATGGATTTTGCTAAACGTCCATAGTAACATATATTATTGTATAATGGGATGTAACAGCGGTTACCGACACTCTTACATTTCCAGTAACGCTGAAAAGTTTTGATCCGGACCGCGAAAATCCTTTTAATATTCAATTTTGATAAAAACGGTTTTAATCGATCAATTGTTTCTTCGATATCCACCAAATACGGACGCGTCTACGTTATTTCTGCTGTTCATCGCCACCATAATACCAATAGAATCGGTGCACTGTTCTATTACAATTTCTAACGGGGTGTTCCTTTAGAGTTTTAGTGTTTTACAGGTTTAGTAAGAGTGTTAGGCGACTATACTATCTTATCGGTAGAAAGTATAGGCGCTAACCGGTCGAATATAGGCGAATGTGAGTTCTTGCACGAGAGTAGTAGGTAAAAAAAAAATACGTGCGTTAGTTCCTACACGATAGAAAAAGGTATATATGTAAGCTCCTCACGGTAAAAACTAGGTAAACAAAATAATATAACACAACGCCACGTATTTTCATTTTTTTTTTTTTTTTTTTTTTGATGTATGGTGTTTAAAAAAATTTAAATCATTTAAAACTAACAGTTGTTTGCCTATTTCACTCAACATGAATGATACATTCTCGCTCATTGTGACTGATATAAACGGATATGTACGGACACACGAATGATTCGAACAACACTAACAATTCTTTTAAGCTAGATGTACATTTTACGGTGTATGGTTATAACAAATTATAAGATTATCAAACCAAAATCAAGTTCTGTATCGTTTTTATCCGTAATGAAAAGTCGTAATAATAAGATATTTTATCTTTCCTACGTCGAGTGGGATATTATTATCAGCATGTAGCTTGTTATATTTTTTCTGTAATTTCGCATGCGTTTTTCAGATACTCTAATACACTATACTCCATATTTATATACATACCAGGGACAGCCAAACGGTGGATCGCGATCGACTGGTTGATCGCGGACTATTTCAGAGTCGATCATGTTAGAATTTATTTTTAGGTCACGTGCACAACAATTAATCGTGGTGGTCATGAACAAATTGTCGATAAGTTTTACCTGTAAAGTTTTTATCTTTTATTCTGGTTTATAAAAAAAAATTTCCAAGAAAGTCGATCTTTAAAGGTGAAGTATATTTTCAATAGATCGTGGCCGAAAAAAGGCCGCCTCTGATATATACTCTATACTCTAATATAGTATTTGAATGTTTTAAAGTTTCAATAAGAAATAACCCAACATAACGATATGCCTATTGGTGCTGTGGCACTTCTATACATTGTTTTTTTGAAGATTTTTGTATACATATTTTATTTTTCCGCCGCGTAGGAACTAACATACGTCCGTGTAGGACGTAGGAACTAACGTATGTAATTGTTTACCTGCTACTCTCGTGTTGGAACTTACTATTCCCCTCGGATATGACATGATTAACGATTGACAAATCCATTTTTGTATCTGCATATTTTTTTGGACGGAATTCATCATAGACTTGTCCATTACCTACTCATTTCGGGCGGAATTTACAACACCCCTTAAAAAGAGATATTCTAGAATTTTCATCCTCAAACATTTAACACGTACACGATTCGTTTCGAGTCGGTTCGATCGGTTTCGGAACACTTGTTCAACGTGATCGGCTGCTTATGTTACACGACAAATATAAGGAATATATTCCGGGAGAGGAGGACTGATGGTGCGACGACCAGGAAGAGCACTCTGCGTACACATGGTCGAGTGACGTCAGTGTTCGCAGTGGGTAATATATACGGTGAAATAACGTAGTACAACACTGCACGCACGTAATTCTGTACACGTTGTGTCTATCGTTTGTAGTACAGCGAACGTTACGTATACATGTATCCGTATGTATATAGTTATATGTTTATGTATTAAAAGTACGATGTATATATACATATATAGGTATCTTCGTATTTTCATTGTTTAAGATTTTTTTTCTTCTATTTATCATCATTGTTTTTTTTTTTTTTGTGTGTACACGTTTCTACGATCGTGATTATCATTATTTTTTCTTGTTTTTTTTTTTTTTTTTTTTATCACTCCTCTCTTATTCTGTTCGTTTTTATACGGTTTTCTATTTATTTTTCTCGCGTACTATTATTACTATTATAACCACTACTGTACACAGCTCGTTACCCGCCGGCTCATGTTCACGGTTTCACGCACCAGCTGATCGTCACGATCCCGTTGTGACCTGGCCCCGCTGCCTCCTGCTGCTGCTGCAACACGCGTCCGCGACAAAAATATCGTATGAACTACAAAAAACGCATTTTCTGCGTGTACAGGCTGTGGTGATTGTTATCCGTACTGAGATTCTTACGCACTTAAAAAAATCATGAAGTGTGTGTGTGTAAAACCGTGTTGCAAATCAAATTTGGCGACTATCGAAAACGTACGCGAATTGGTGGGAAAGAAAACACTTATAATACAAATCATCGCAAACGTTTTTGTTTGCTGACTAATATTAGGATTTTTTTGTTGTATAACCATTTTAAAAGAGCTGAACATTTAAAAAGCACTAAAAAAAAAAATCACATAAGTTTTTTTTTATAAACCCACGAAAAATTTAAATGGTCATATTTGTTTTGTATGAATGGTATTATTAATTTGTACATAGCCATTATTATAATAATAGTATAAGATTATTTTAAAATTTTCAGTTGCACATACTCGTACAAATATAAAAAAAAAAAAAATTAATATATATTTAAAAATTTGATGTTGACAACCAGGAACTTGTGAAAGTTATATTAATCTAAAACAATAATGGACAACTAATTACTTTTAAATAATCATTAATTCAATCATTGCGATGATTCGAAATGAGCCTCAAATATGGAACGCATTATAAAAATAAATATAGAACTTTCAAGTATTTCAAATGTTCAAATAAGTTTGTCCAGAATTCATTTTGTAAAAAAAAAAAAAAATGTTTAAAAACAAAATAAATCATTATAAGTTGAAAAATAATAAAAAAATAGTTTTATCAATAAAATAGCTATAAAAAAAAAATAGAATATTTTTTATTCTGTGATCATTTAGAGTTAACATAGCTTCAATTTAGACTGATATAAAAAATAATTAAATTCCTAAAAGATTCGAACGGTACAAAATTATATAAAACAGCAAATTTATTCTATAATAAAACTTAAATCGTTCGAAAATCAAATATCGTTGTTACTGTTATATAATCGATTGTGGTTTATCGTTTATGAAATACATGAATATGGGTTTCGAAATCATAAATGCAAAAACAAAAAATAACACTTCTTACGAAATTTAAATCAAAATAACAACATCGTTTGTAACCGACTTATAATATTAGATAATATACAATAATATAAAAAATTAAATCGATATAATACTTGGAAATTAAAATTGATATAATTACCAATCACTTATCAAAATATCATAATATTAATAAGATTAATGCATTAATTTATCATAATCTATTTATTATATTTTAATATTTATTATTTGATTTATTACGTTAGGTATATCTTACGAAGATCTAAATGGTCGATAATATGGTTTCGAATTAAACTGTGTTCACGAGACTCATCGTTCAACTGCTCAACTGCAGTGTTAGCTTATTTTTTACATTTATTAAAAACATTGATAATTCGTTGGCATAATTTTTAACTGGTACGATTACAAACCAATGTTTTCCATCTATTTTCATCCGACTTCGCAAAAATTTTTCAACATCATATTGATACACAGTGAATGCGTTTTACTCGCGAGCGGTAAATTTTCAGAGACTGATTTAATTAGTTTTACGGTGAAACACGTGATAATGTTTTTCGATTTGTTTCGAAAAAAAAAAAAAACCGGAAATAATTTGGAGAACGTGATTTATGATTTTAAAACGAATTGAAAATGTCTACATCGATAATGCCGCATCAGCTATGAGAAGGAATGGAAGCACCTAAATAGTTCCATATCCGTAGTGACTTCCGATTTGCAATCCAGCTTGTTGTTTTAATGTTACGTTCGATAGATTTGATGAATACGGTAAACCGTCGGTTTGACCACATCGCAGTTTACAGTTCAAACGTGGTTAGGATAATTTATTACATTGTACAAACGTTGAAGTGTGTAGAACCTGCATTGATACCCGTAGATCGTGTGCAATATACCAGCTCGATCGCAAAAAGGTTTTCTCGAATTTTTTTCCGCACGTGTACACGGTGTACGGATAAGTTCTCAACGCGCGGTGTTGATGTGTTGTTGTTTTTATTATTATTATGTTAATATATATATATATATATTCTCGCGTGTTTGTCTAGAGTCGGATTTCGCTATCGTATAATATCGTAAACACACACTGACGCGTATAGTGCACGATAAATAACAAGTATCAAAAAACCCTTTTGCGTTGGCTTGAATAATGACGTTATATTATTAACAAACACAAGCCACAACGGTCGTTGGCCGTTAAGCAGTGTTAGCGTGTATTTAAATAATAATAATAAAAGTAATGTTTCATTATACTTTTCGAAAATATCACACGACACACAATATTATAATTTACGGCACGACAAAGATCGGTGTTGGGCGCGCGCACATTTCCTGTACGCCGTCCGTCGACGAGAAGAGTGTACAGTACGCCTCTATACGCGTAAAGAGTGTAATGATTAATCACTGTTTAAGAATATACGTATCGTCAATCGAATGCGCACACTGCGTGCAGCGTACACGGTCCAAGTTGAAAAGGATTAAGATACGTATTCAACTCGTATAATATATTATTTCTTCCCCTATCCTCCTTCTTCTTCGTCACTTTGCTTTCTTTGCGGTACGTCTGTGTACATCGTGACGTATCGGTATTCCTCCTCGGATCACACGGGTATTTTTATCGATTTCATCCCGAAAGCCATACTGTACAATACGGCCAATTTAATTTACTGTACAGCACGGTGTACATTATGTGCTTAAAATGCGGCACCGGTAGTGTTTTTAGTTTTTTTTTTTTTTTTTTATTTCACGAACGTATCCGAAACAACTAGTTTAATTTATCATCCACGAGCACGATTATTTAAATATCGTTTTTCCAATTATTAAACAACGCAAAGACTCATAGGTCCGTTTTAAATCATTAACTCACGGCATGACGGAGTTGACGTTGACGAATGTACACGTGTTTGTGCGTGCGTGCGTGCGTGTTAAGAACGGGTACCATGTATACTTTTACATATAAATATACGTATATTTATATATAAAGACTGATTAGGGCTAGGGCCGTATTAAAGGTTCGGGACAGGTGCCTAAGAGGGGGGGGGAGTGCACCATCTGGGATGGCGCAAAAATAGAAAATTTGCATTTTTCGTCGAAAATTGCAATGGTCAATGTTGTATATTTTATTTACAAGAACTTCAATGTCCTTTATATTAATCGAAGCAATTTTCGAAAATAATATCTAACTATTATAATATTTTCAAATTAAAAATACTTATGGGCGTATTTTGAAGTTTCACTCCGGGCCCAATATTTGGTTTTTACACCACCATTTACAATGGAATCGCCAGGAGCTCATAAATATTCCGTTTTAAACATATCTCAATGTGCCTACTCCTTATGTACACATGCCCAATGTCTCATATGGATATTTTACCGGTATCTTATTTGCGACATAACTGCTATATGTCTTGCAGCATAGTATGTAATATCGATAAACCGACTGACGTCTGTACGATAGCATAATATTTTTCATGTACATCAATTATTGTGACCTATCATAATTACCGTCGAACAATAATTGTCATTAATATCGGTGTGCTATAGTGCTCTGCACGGTCCGGTCTGTATCAGTC
This sequence comes from Sipha flava, assembly GCF_003268045.1. Taxonomy (NCBI): domain Eukaryota; kingdom Metazoa; phylum Arthropoda; class Insecta; order Hemiptera; family Aphididae; genus Sipha; species Sipha flava. The sequence goes on from NW_020273276.1 coordinate 325,082, forward strand.
CGGTCTTATCGTATAAAAATAGGTTAAGGATCGGTTCGGTTCGAATCAATATTTTTTTGAAATATTTTGGTCCATTTTTGGTTTGAACTATATTAATTTCGGTTCGTTCCGTATTCTAAAATATAATCAGATCGGTCCGAGGTCCGATCCGGACCGATCGGTCCCGATTAGTTTAAAATTTACGGCTAATATTACGGTTTGTTTCAAATCTAATATCTATTGAACAATGATTTAAAATTATAAAGACATTATTTATAGAATTAATAACACGAATATTATCATTATGGCCCACGGGAACCAATATTTTACCTCAGCATCGTTGTTTAATATAAATTGTATGTACTATCATGTATATTTCATATATCTCAAAGCTGTTCATGGTACCTATTGGCTATTAATAATTTATTATCGAACATATTTTCAAGAAAAATTATTATTATTCTCGTTATGGTACGGGTAACGTGGAATATTGTGGATGTGCCACGCCGCGCCGCGCCGTCCAAATATATACATATATGTATACAACTGCCAATGAAATACTCGCACATTATGATCTTGGTTTATATTGATTGTAGTTTATCTATACATTATTTTGGGGAAACGGAGATTGGAAATGAAATGTGCACTTCTAATTTTCTATCCATTCTTGTCGATGATGCCGGTTAGCGGTGATACTTGGAAAATAGTCGATTAGCCAGGCCAGAAAGTAAGTAGTTATTTCTATTAGTTTCTTCTAGTTTTTAGTAAGATATTTCCACGTTATTTTTAAAAACAAATTATGTGTGTCGTATTTTCGTATACATTATTAATAGTTTTAATATTGTTATTACACGAGTATAGTATAGTATATAAAAACCTAATATACCTATACTATAATATAAATTTACTATAGTCTATTTTCATGGTGCAATATTTTTTTAGTTTGGATCGTTTTTCCGCTCTATCATATTATGTTATATTTGCGGTCTTGTATGGTAGAAAAAAAATAGGTCCGTGGTCCAGTTCGGTCCGGTCCATAAGCTTTTACAGTCCGAAATTTATTAGTACGGTCTCGGTCCACTCTAACAAATTATTTTTTAAATTTTCAGTCCGGTCCGGTCTATAATGAAATGCAGCAATCGATTCGGTCCTTTTTTAATATTTTCAGTCCGGTCCGGTCCCTAAAATTACGAACCATGCAGAGCACTAGTGTGCTGCTACAGATTGATCAATTAAATGTACAATTCGTATTTACAAAACGTTACACAACGTCACGCATGTATCTGCTGCTCCAAAACAGTAAATTCTTCATTAGTTTTAACTATTCATGTTATACTATTCGGATATTAAAAAATTTTAATCCGTGACTGTGATTTTTGCTTGAAAACCACCGATGTCAGCTTAATGCATATTTTAAAATGAACGATTTTTGGCCTTGGAACATCTTTCAGGTTTACTCGATTTCGTATTTTGCGTACTTATGAACAATTTTTTCGCTATGACATTATTTGATTCGAAGTACTCCATGGCGCAGACGTTACACTATCGAATAAATTTCAATATTACTTCTCAGTTTTCCTTGCCCGATGCGTGTAGTGCATAGAAGAACATCACCGTTTATCCCATATAGTTTTTTTCAAAATGTCATCTATTGAAGAAATGCTTGTCAATGGAATGTTGGCATCTTAAATAGTTATATCAATTATCGGTTAGGTTATGATGCCTGCCTTTTTCGTTTTGATTTCATTTCATTGGTTCAACACTCAAGAAAGATACTAGGAGATCCAAAATACAATGGTTTCGTATGTCTCTGATAATTATAATAACTTTATTACTATGTCTTACAATTATACAATTATGTTCGTGAACTGGTCAATCCTACTGTCTACGGTTATTATTGATTCTACCTGGCAATATTTTTACATTTTTTTTTGAAATTCGTTATAATAATAAATAGTGAATTTGAGGCTTTAAAAATTATCTGAAGGATTTGAAGAATTCAAATTTATTGATGGGAGGAGTCATAGTAGTCACACCAGATACAGATTTTCGACAAACTCTATCAGTTGTACTCAGAGAAACTCTAGCTAATGGAATTGCAGCATGTATCATGTTTTTATATTTGTGGTTTGAAACAGAAAAATTTTCTTTGAAAAAAATAAGTGAGTAGATTTAAAATGAGACAGAACTGCTGAGCAGTTTTCTGTGCTACTCTTAAAAATTGGAGATAGAAAATATCCAGCATCTGAAGAAAAAATTACTTTGTCGACAAGATTAGGTGTCTACTGTTGTAATAACTTACAGAAAAAATATATCCTGTTATCGAAAATTTTAAAGAAATATCAATAAACTGGTTATTTGAGAGGGCCATTTTGTAATAAAAAAAATGAGGAGAAATAAACAAAATATTATTGGACTGTTTCCGACCAAAAAATCTAGAATACAGATCAGTGAATTCAGTACTGGATGTAGATGATGGAGTTAATTATCCAGTTAAATTTCTCAATTCGCTCAATGTTTCCGTATAACCACCACATTTTTTAACATTAAAAATTGACACTCCTATAATCCTTTTAAAAAATCTCAGTCTACCAAATGTGTGCAATAGGACATGTCTACGTATTACTGGTATTCAAAAAAAATTGATAGAAGTTCAAATTATGACTGTATTTGCAAAAGGTGAATCAGATTTTATTTCTCGCATACCATAAAATTATCAATTCTAATTCAAGAGAAATCAGATTTCCTGTTAAAGTATGTTTTACTATGACAATAAATAAATCTCAATGTTAAACATTGAAAATTACAGGGATTGATATAAGAGAAGATTTTTTTCACACGGACAATTTTCTACAGCATAATATAACAAATAAAACAAATAATGATAATAATTGGCTTAATAACTAATTAATAGGTATGAAATATTTTTTAAACAATCTTATTTAAATTTTATTTGAGCAGACAATATTTAATCTTGTCAGATTATAAAAATAAATAAACCCGGCAACGACGAATAATTCAGCTAGTAAAAATAAACCACAGTATATGAGTTTTGGAGAAAATTCGAAAGACTCGAACCGCCAACTAATTAATCGAAAGTCATGCCCTTATCATATATTTGAATACATTATATTCATTTACAACGCGTAATGACACTACTAGCCGCACATGGTCGGATACCGTATGTCCGTATATCGATAATCAAGTGTATGCGAACAAGAAAGTCATCTTTTGACCGTGTTATTATACACGGATATTATGTTCGCGTTCGTTAATCATACACCACCGCACGGCCGAGACGATAAAACACGTTAATTAAGATCGCCAAACATCAAACAACTCCTTAATCAGTCCATTACTGCACGAGTATATCTCGTGTCTGTTAAACGTGCGCATAAATTATACCTGTACACACTTTCCGTTTACCATATTATCGTCGCGCATAACGTACCTACACTTGCGAACATCTAATGTAATAGTGTAATTATTATATTATGTGTATACACATATATATTATACGTACCTATCATTAGCCGTAGTATGAGAACAATAATCGCATAAATCCGTCGTGTAACGCAGCCGGAGGAGAAATCATTGTACTCGTACATTAACTGCAGTACTTTGTTGTGCAAAACAAAAATAAAACATTACATTTGACAATGCTTTTAAATCGCCGAACGAAATGTAAATCAGACAAATTATTCGTTCAAGACACCGTATCATGTGTCTTCATTAGTGTGCAGTTGAGGTGTAAGATTGCTGGCACGTCTGTACACACGTATCCCGTGAAAAACAAAACGTATGTGTTAGTCGAAAATGATATTTACAAAATGTCAAAAATCTATTTATATATATATTAAAAAATTATAATTCAACTAAATGGGTGACATGCAGCATTATAAAGGAGCATAAGAACATTTCTGTTTTAAGATCACATATCTGTCTTAAAATAACGCAACTATTAATCCATAATCTCAGGTGTTATCCATGATTTTTTATTGAATTTTCATTGATTGGTAATAGAGAAATAACCATGTTCTTAAAACATTAACATTTTGATTTTTTATACTTGTCTGTAACCCAGATTTTCGTAATTTCTCAGGTCATATTCTATACATGAGCTACTGCTAAGCGATCCTTCGCTTTTTTCCTGTTCAACATGACTCATACTTTACAACTTAGTAGACTGTTTCGTCTTCATTGTATACGTATTTTGCTTCATATCTCGCAAAAGTTTAAAAAATTTTTTGCTTCCACTCCGCCACAGTTTCTACTAGTGATGGTCTAAACCTTGCTGTATGTAAAGGTAGATAAAATCGAATATTTGTTGTACTATACTTTGCCCGTTAGCAGAATAATATAGCAATAATATGGCAATCGTTAAATGATAACACCAAACTATATTTAAGATAATAATCAAGTCTAGAATACCTACGTACCAAAGTCAGTGAATTTTATCAAGTGACACAAATGCCATCTACTTAAAATATTTTGTCACATAGTTGATAATATTTCGAAATACTAATCGAAAAACAATTAGTTATCGAAAGAACATTTTTTTTTTAAAATTATATAAAAAATTAGGCGATGTACGAATTTGAACGTAATACAGCGTATTGTCGTATCATGGATATTTACTTTTTTTTACCAGCTCTAAGATTTATTTTTAATAATCCAGCTGAGAGCGAACATGATATACTATCATCTATACATTGACTCTTTTGGAAAGAAAAAGGGCATAACACCCAAGCGAAAATTCCTTAAATAAATGAACTGGACAAAATCGTTCGAAGAAATTATGCAGGTTTCGAATTCTCTTGGTAAGCGCATCAACAGATACGAAGTAAATATAACATGCGATACCTTTGTATTTGTACGTATAGCGATTACTTCGTGGGGTTGATGACGATAATGCAAGTGCCAAGGCGGTACCGATGATATAATTATAGTTATTGATAATAATTACAGAGTGAACGAATCATCGATATTCAGACCGCCATCGCGCGACGTATATGTACATAAGATGTGGATCGCTCGTGACACTGCACCGTACGGCACACGTTGGATAACCGTACGTTAATTGTGACGCGTTCCGTCGAGAAATAAGACATTTAAGAACGGTTTATTTAGTTGATTTATTAAATAAAGATTTATTTATACATTTTCAAATAAGATTTATTAAAAAAAAAAAAAAAAAAAGTAACAAAAACTTCAATTGTGTCGCACGACAAGACCGTAGTAAAAATCGTGTTAAACCACGCGCGCGTATTACGCGAGTTTGAAACAATTAAATAGTAGTTTATTTCGCCGTTAAAATGTTTGTACGGATTATAGTCGCCGTTAATTCCGTCCAAACACGTATATAGATGCAAAGTTTTAAATATGTCCGCCACGGTAACAGTTTAATATGAAGTTATTACTTTTGGTTTGGCGTGCGCGGGAGCCTTCGGTGGGCGCGCAGAACAATTTCAGCTGACCTTCCTCTTGTCCCACAACAACCCAATGAGGTTAGCGTTCCCTCTATGTTATAACGGTTAAAAACTTCGTAATAATTTATCAGTAATGACGAGGCCTCGGATGGTGGTTGCATTTGCAACATTTTTTTTTTTTTATTGTTCGGATTTATTGCTAAGCAGGTGATAAATTCGTTCCATGCAAGTGCGCATCAAAATATAAACATTTTTAATGCAACTTTATGCAATTTTTGGCGTTTTTGCGATTTGATTGGAATTTTGTTGATTTTCCTCATTTATAACTAATAATTTTAGATACGCTTAAATATTGTATATTATTTACATGATTTAATATTTTTTTTTTTTTTACGTAAAAAATAAAATAACGATGGAAGCCGTGTTGGATATTTATAAATATCAGAATCATATAATAATAAGTCGTAATTGATGGTTATTTCGGACTTAGTAGATTGTGATGGCAGCGGTGGGTGAAAATATTATTTGATTAGACGATGCATGAGTTGTACAACTTGCTGTCTTCAAATCGTAGATCTTACGAGTTTGAGAACTTAAATCGTGCTTAAAGTGCAATATCGAACTTAAATCTTTAATCGAACTTAAAGCTAAATAATTGTTAAGGTAGATCACAAATGCGTATAGCAATTGTGCAAAACGTTTTTGAATATTGTTCATTTTATTCGTAGGTTCTTGAAACACTAGGCTAAAAACACTAATCCAGTACGTATGTGAATTTTTATTTTTAAAAATATAAAAACCTTTTATTGTAAATTTGATAGTCTTAATAAAAAATACTTGTTCATTTTTTTTAAATAGCTAATTTTGTAAATAAAAAAGTACATTGCAATTTTTAAGTGCAATTTTGTTTATTTTTTACTACAAAAATGCAATAAATTTTAATGCTTTTTAGCTTAATAACTTCCAAACACTAGTTATTACATACTATGTCGAATCTGTTGAATACAAATGGACGAAAAAAAACAAAAAGTAATGATATGAGACAAACATGTCGCCCCAGATATTTATCTATTTTTTCTAACGCTGAACACACCACTGATTTGATGACTTTATTTCGATTTTATAAACGCTATCGTAATCGGATAATCGGATAATCGGTCAATGGTGAGATATTTTGTTGCTTTTTATTCATTAATCGAAAAATCGATTGGATGCTGTCTTATTTTGACGTGCGATTTTGTGAATCGTCTGATAAGGGTTTAGAGAACATTGTTTAACATATAATTTCAAATATGCGAAAAGAGCGGGTAGGCGTGCACGGTCGCTGGTACTATATTATAAATGTGTAAATATCTTCAGCGACTCGTCCTTCAGATAATTGAAGACTGATTTAAAACAACGGCTTTGATGAATAAAGCAACGGTTTTCTCTTCCGTCAAACAACACACTAATAGCTTGTACACATTTCCGTGAATGCCTTGTTTGCATATTATGCGAGCTTGTCCCACAAGGACGCGCGCTAATTTAAAGGGTTGTGTTGAGTTTGAATTTCATACGCACATTCGCAAATTTAAAACATAATGATGAGGCACATGATTTCATAGTATTTGCATATGGTTATGTGACTGTGAGCTTACGTCGAACAACAAAGTTTACGCGCAACAGCACGGTGTAGTTTATCTCGATTCGGTTTTAGAACACTTATAAGTATTTTTCAGCGCATATTTTGCTTGCATTATACGTTACCCGCATTGTTAGCGATATGCATTTTTGATTTAAGATTACAGTAAAACCTTGGAATTGATTGGAAAAAGTTAGAAATTATTCTTGGTTAAAACGACGATCATAAATACAAAAAAAAAAAAATAATAATGATGCTAATATAATATTCTGTAAACGTGACTAAGTGTGTATAGGCTAGTGTTTCGTACGCTAAAATAATACAATCATTAAAAAACATAAATATAATGTCGATAAGTATATTATCATTATTGGTTAGTTCCAATAGGAGCCCGTGTTACTGTAAGTCATCTATTTAAGCACTTCTCAAATCACGACTATAATCTATATATCGTGTGATTTTCAGTCCACCGTACGTTTCGGGTGCAGAGCTATGAAATCGGAGCTCCCCATTGCTGGATTCACCAGTACACAATATATCCTTGTGCCGTACATGGTCCAAATGGAAAAACGGTCGTTCGAAACACCGAACGAACATTATTTACGATGTTCGAGATTTTTAAGTCATCTGGATAATTTTTATATGCACGGACTAGCCTTTGTATTGTCTCCTCCAATTCAAAAATTTCCACGCCAAACTGGGAGGCTTGGGGATGGAGGGAAAACCTAATTATAGAGGCCTCTTTGCCACCCCTCAATAACGCCACTATATGCACGTGTACGTGTATATGTGATGCACTCCTGTGCGCACGCGTATAACACCGTGTGCAAATTTATTATTGCTTTTATCTGTGATCAAAATCGTAATTTATTTCTACTTACACACGCGTTCATGATATATTGTTTGATTTATGAACGAAACGAGGTGAGATACCTTGGTATAATATTATCGTCTGATCTCAGTTTCAAACAACACATAGAAACCGTTTGTGCAAGTCTTCCGAGTTTTAGGTTTTATAAAAATAAACTGCCTTGAAATATTGAGCCATATTGGTATTAGAGCCCCACAAAAAAATACTAGTCCAAACACATTGTTGCGTATTGTATTCAGTAGACGTAATTTTGTTACCCATAGCCCCATAAACAGAATTTTATGATATTGTAATGAACAACTACTTGATTTTGATTTATCTTTTGATAATAAGATCATTGTTATTTGCTCATTAGTTAACTACCATATATTTATGTTACTTACCATATTACTTATGTATACATCTACTGTACTCGTTTGCCCTAGCGGAAAAATTAAAAAAATATTTTTTATTTTAATTTAAACAAATTTAAATAAATTGTATTTTATATATGTTTTGTTATAATTATTATTATGTACGTTTCGTATAAATTTCATACTCGTACCCGTAAACGTAGTGGCGTAGCCAAGGGGGGGGGGCTAAGAGGGCTATAGACCTCCCATGGGCCGTATTTATATGTATAGTGTATCTATGTACTAAACTAGTATACTACTATTTTTATTTAAGTATTTTAAGCCTTTGGTATTAACTAAATTTTGACGATTAACGAATAACAGGTGTTTGTCTTTGGCATATATATTACAGATTACTAATACTTCTAGTTTCTACCATGATTATCACCATCATATCCTTATCATATCCTCTCTTACCTTACTTATCCAAAAAAGTGATTAGCCCCTCCCATTTAAACATTCTGGCTACGCCACTGCGTAAACGTTAAACACTATAATGTATTACGCCAAACGTCAGCACACGCGCCTTTGTGGTTTTTCTTTTCGGTTGCCTTCGTCCGTCGACTCTTTTCGCCACGTGTCGCAGTCGTCGTCACTTCATCACCAACACCTCAGCCAGCTCGCCATGTCTATTATAATCTAACCTATTGTGCCACATCCGTCCCCAGCCTTTCTGTCCGTTCGGTTTGACGTAACCATGGTACATAATTAACTGTTAAGCGTTTTTTACGAATATTTTATACATACATAGTGAACGATAAATGTTATGTTTGCGTAATTAAATTAAAACTAGTGTTTTGTCGATGTCTCATCGGAGCTGATAATGTTTTTAAGATTTTTATCCATGGTGTTTCCGTACGTTGTACACGAATGGTGTCTACTTTTTATCACTTTTCTGCGTAGCAACGAACATTATTATAATATGACGATTGTTGATTTACTTTTCGATAACATTTGTAAACACTATGTTTAACAACCGTTACGAGATCGCAGGAAACAAATGTATTATTATTCATTATTAATGCGTTTTGCTTGTTGATGAAAGTACCTAGTAGGCAGTAGTATATATCTAGGTAGGGTATTATCTATCTGATGAATAACGTTCAAATGTAATAGATTTTTGTTGGCGAGATAATTTTTTTTTTCGGCGCAATCAATTGACTTTGAGTACATGACGTATCAAAATATAATTTTGTACACTTTCACTGTGGTCGTTGGATGTATTGATTTTTTTGCCTTAAATCGAAATCGTATTCTTATAACACCTTTAGCCTTTTTTATTATTATCAAGAAAATTAAAAAAAAAATAATTCCCTATTAATATGAGACCTGGCATTGATTTTCTGAAAATCCAATGTCAAAACTTTTTATTAAGATAGATCCATATTTTCACTCATAATTTTCGGAATATTATACGATTTTTAATTGGCCGTTATAAAGATTTAATTTCTTATTCTTAAGTAATTACATAACGTTATGAAGCAACTGACCCTGATGGTTTTTGGCGCAGTATATTTTGAAAATTGTTATCTGGACTTCTGCAGTGCGTAGTCATAGAGCTAATCACAATTATTGTTCTTATTATTTTAAATTATATGAATCTAAAAAAAGGGCTGATATGTCACAGTGGTAGTCGTGAACGTAACAGATAAAAGTAAATTAACAAAAATAATGACCTGCAATTATTCACTTGGATTTAGAATTAGAAATGTCCCAGCATAATTGGCTACCATTTCATTTTTATATGATCTCGTCTTATATTACGTATAGATCATCAATAAGATAAGCCTATATAAAAGCTCATTAATATTATAAACAGATAATGGAATTGTAATAATATTCCAAGTTGTTAGATAAAATCTTCGTAATGTACATAAATTAAAAACAAATACGTTTCAGCACTGTTACCAATGAATATTATTTGATATTTTAGTGTTGGAATGATTGTTGTGTATTGATATATTTCTTTTGAATCAGGTATCCCGTTATCGGTCATTTTTATAGTATATAACTATCCACATTATGCTTCAGATACGTGTAGTATGAGTATAATGTGTTAACACTTTTAAGTACATACGAATGTATTATTGATTTTCATTAAATTGACATCACCAACTGTGAATGGAAGTACGCGTTATATAATAATCAACTACTATAATAGCATGTGTAAGTATTTGTTTGAATGTTTGAAATGTCTGTTTAGCTCGATACATTAAGCATATTATTTTAGGTTTTCCTAAAAAAAAAAAAATTATATATACAATATATCTTTTTTTTTAATATTTGTATACTTAATGTATTCTTTTTATTATTGGCTTTGCTATTCTCTTCATTTATTTCGTTTTTACATCTGTTTACCAAGTTAATTATTATTAACAATATCAGTGGCATGTAATACATGTGTGTGATATATGAAAATGCCATTGACTCTTGGTTAGGAGGGGCTCATTATAACTTACCATTCCAGAAAAAGTAAAAAATAATATTGAATATAACTCAAGATATTAGTAAGATTAATCAGCTAAGCTAAGTTATTCAATGCATCTCAATTATTTCAGACTTCAACAGTAATCTTAAAATATTGCAAAAAAATTAATCATTTATTGGCTTGGTATACATTTTAGGTGAATTATATTGATAATTTATTTATATTATTATTTTATATATGATAAATTATTTAAAAAAATATTAGTAATATTATCTTATAAAAATAAAAACTGCATACTTACATGTAAACATAATTATAATACGAGTTATAAAAAAAATATTAATGTTAATTAACTGTAGACAAATTGTAAAAAACTATATGAATTAAGAAGTTGCAATAATAATCCAACTATGATATATGATATATGATATATGTACCATTAAATATGAATTTTAATTTATATCAAAATTTTTTTTGTTTAAAATTGCTTTACTCAGGTTAATTTAGTTTAGGGTAATTATGTAATTGTTTAGTCATTGATTATTATATATCAATTCTATGTTCTTTATAAGTTTATTTTGTTTAAAATTTTACCATCAGCTATTGTTAATAGATTATTAATATGTATTTAAATTTATATATATATATATATATATATATGGATATGTATGTATGTATATATGTGTATGTATGTATGTATATATACTATGTAATATTACAAAAAAAAAAAATTATATTTATTTAATATATTGTTATAAACATAAGAACTTTCACCTACATCACAAGCAAGCTTAAAGGAATTGAATAAATTAGTTGTGTTAATTATGTAATTAATATGTTCAATGATAAATCTGCATATTAATAAATGATTCATATAATTGATTCGAAATTTTGTCACGAATATTATATAAATTTTTTTAGCGAAAATGATTATACCTTTTTTTTTGACGTTTATGGTATTATAATTTGCATGATATTTATGAATGCTCTTTTGAAGGGCGTTTAAATGAAAAGTGAAGACAATTTTCAATCATATAACGATTATGGTAAGTGTAAAATTGTTAAAAAATTCAACACTTGAACAATAATCTGCCACGGTATATGAAAGTTTGTTTTATTAGATGGTGAGACGGATTAGACTCAAAAACGATAGGTCACAAGAGAACGACAAAATCGGATCTATTGCAGACACTACCAGGACAAAAGAAATTATAGAAAGACCAACCGAAGGATGGAACAAGGGATGGTTGAAAGGATAGAAGGATGGTCTGAATCGGTAAAGCTCGATTCCGTACGTTTTACGCAAGTGTACTCGTATTATATTATACAGTTTCAGATTAATGACGAACACGAAAAAGCAATGAAATATTTGTTGTACAGGGGAAACCCTGCCAGCAGAAAGTGGCGATAGGATACACATTCATGTAATTTCACAAAACATAAAACATTATTATATGATTATTTGAAGTCTGTATAATGTTGGCTATTGATGCTTTATATACGAGTTAAGCGGTTGCCAATTTAATATACTTCTAATCGATTGGATTTCAGTTGGACCAGAAATCAAGAGTGATCGTGGGAATCTTCACTACGTCTGGACTAATTAAGATCCTCTTAGAACTCAGAGACTGTAGAACAATAGATGTTCAGGAGCTTCAGACGCTGAGAATATTTACTATTTTCTTGCTCAAAAACGTAGGATTACGAAAATTACAAAACATTTATATTTTTAGCTTATATATTTAATTTTATCTAAATCATTCTTATATTATCATACAGTTTAAAAGTAAATGTTTATCATGAACGTACATCGTTTGGATTACTCACCCCTATTGTTATCATAGTCTTATCAGACCATCAAAAATTATAAGCAACCCATTGGTCGAATGTGGAACGTGAAATTTTTAAAAATAAAATCGATCATTTTACAAACCTCTACAAATCATGGCTATAGAAAAATTAAAAAAAAAAATTGATTAATTGGGACCAGGGAAAAGTATATTATCCTGAAAATGACGTGATTAAATCCATAAATTGCTCGTTCATATAAGGAGAAGAAAATCGGTGGTAATAAAAACCAATCCCATACAGATGTGTGCACACGTGTAGTTGAGCTATACGAAATTCTCTTACCGCAATTGTGCTCCCAAAAGGGAAGAAGTGACTATCCGTAATAGTATGGATTGCAACAAACAGCTACAAATATGTTTGAATCTGAATAATGTAGTGTTGTATAACCATAGATAAGTTTCTTCGGTGCATCCATCTGTACACTGCAGAGCGGTATTGTATATTCTTTATAACAATGATATCACGTTTAAATATTATATTTTGCTCGATACACGTGAAAATTACGAGGACTATTCAAAAATAAAAATTTCAAGGAATTTTAATACATACGGAATTTTAATACGGTCCAACGTGTTGTGTTAGCTAGAATCTAATATTCTACCTGATTTAAACCGCATATCATTATTTATCGTAGTTTTTTATCTAAAATTGTTTTTCTGTATCTATCTTTTGTATGTCGGTCGAAGACGTGAACGCGGATAAATGAGTAATTCATGTAGTAAACGGAAATCGATTATTGATTTCGTTCTAGATCACGTATGAATGGTTTGCCCTTTCAATTTAAACGTTGATCGTCCTCTAGATAGTTTCTACGAAGATCGGTGGTAAAAAGGTTTCTGAGGTAATCTGAGGTAAAGGAGTCTTTCCGAATCCTAGGTGGCTGACGTATTTAAAATATTTAGCCATTTCTGTACATTAGAGAAAAACGTCAATGAACGTCTGCAGTTGTTATTACGCATTCAATACGACAATTATAATTGCCAATAATAATTATTGTTTATAATATTATGTATGATTATTGGGACTTGAATACGGAATGGATTTTTCGATAATTGTTTTCGACAACGTAATCCGTGTAATTTCTCGTTGCTTATTTTTTGTAGTCTTGTATGTATTTTGCAGAGAACTTTTATTAAACATTTAGTGCCTTTATAAAAAGACACGGAATAAATATATTTACATTCGAACCATTTTTTTTTTTAGAACAAGAGTCGATGTGAATCGCGTTTTAAAAGGATATCACTTCCGCATGAGTCCATCCCGCAAGCATACAATACAATCAGTATTCTGTAGAACCAATTTTTGTTGTTAGATTTACAATTAACCAAATATCAAATATAACTGAGAGAATATCGTTTTTGCGATGTCATAAGATTTTTAAGATATTTTAAAAATTAACATATCTTAAACATTTTTAAGCGATTTATGATTACCTATATAAAATATTAAAATTTAAAAAAAGCTCATACTTAATAATATAAATATCATTAAAACCGATAAAATTGCACAGATAATGTTCGTTTTTTTTAATTTAAATAATATGTCAGTTTACTCAAATATTAAAGTTTAAAACAAAATCCGTTCAACTGAACACAGATTCATAATTTTATATTAACATCAAAAACAAAAATAAATGTTATTCTCATTTATAATTTGTGGATTTATTTAACACAAGATAATATCAAAGAAATCATCGACATCACGTCACGACTCAACACTTAAGTATCGATCGAGAAATCATATGAAAAGAGATGTGACCCACCACAGTGTCACAACTGTCAATACTGTGGACATACACGGAATAATTTTCATTTTGATCCGTTGATGCGTTAAATGTGATGAAAATCACCCCACTAATGAGTGCTTTAAAAACTACCACAGTCTTATCAAATACGATCTCTGCACCAAGGACCATATTACTGACTTAAAAGGATGCCCAGTTTACAAGATACATTTCAGAAAAACCGTTCAATGAATCCTTCCAGTCAAGGGCCCTGATTAAAATACCCTTTTTAAAATCAAATCTTAGGCAGAAGCCACCAAAATTCAAAACATAAAATCGCCGACACTCTGTAAATTTTTTTTATCAAATTTAAGCTTATTAATTAGTCCCTTTATCTTTCTTCTCTCTTTAGTCTTAAAACCATTTACTAAAAATAGCATTATTTCATAATTATAACCGGTCAGACAATCCTCATTAAAATGTACACACTATAATATTATAGTTTGATAGCATAATCTATAACAATTATTATATACGAGTATTATTATATCCTATCATATATTATTTTCTAAATACCTAATCAATTACTTTTCAGCACAACTAACATAGCATTTTAAAACTTGAATAATTGTTAAAACTTGTTATAGCAAGTGATTTGCTGACGCATTTAAATATATTAATAATGATAATGTTGTACGTTTATACGACAGAGATAACACATGTGTCCTCTTAATGTTGGATATTTATACGAATAATTGGCTAAATTAATAATATGAAAATTTAAGTAAACTTATCTTATATAAGAAAATGATAGAAAAAACTAGATTGATTTTAATTTTGAAAACTGCCATTCATTTTGGCGCTCCATTAATAATTTTATTATTTAACTGTTTTTTAGATAAATGTTGTTCGTTCTTAAGTATTCACGAATGAAGTGAGTAAATTATTATACATGCGATTTCCGATATAGAATAAATATGTCATTTCAATCGCAATTTTGAACATTGATAATATTAGTATTTAATTTTTTTAGACTTTGAACGTTATAGTAATTATTAAATTTGATATTTAGACATTTTTAGTGATGATAAATATTTCCGTGCGCTTAACGCGTAATATTTACCCGAATATCCGTAACAGAGATTGCTGATCGACGTTTTACTTTTCATTTCGCATACTCTCTCGAATAGCTCTTTCTACTTTTCCCTTTCAGCCCTTGCAGGGGTAAAGCATCTTGCACGAAATGCCCGTACATGTAGCTGAGTGGTTCCAAATCATCGCGACTACTTTGCTCTAGAACCTGTTAGGTGATATCAGAAAACATGCGTTGCGCAAGTATAAAACTGTACCCAATATTGTCCGTAATGAGCGTTTATGTTCATGCATTTGAGCATCCAGGCCTTAGTCTCACCGTTTTGGTAGAGTACGTGCCATTTCGTGGTCTGATCAGTAAACGCCTTGGCCAATCCAATATCGTTTTTTAAGTAAATGGTGAGCGAACAAAATCGTTTATATTTATATTTTATCATATTAATTTATTATAAACTGTACTATTATCAGTGATAAACTAAAGAGTTTTACACAGTGGTTATGATTGAAAAATAAAAATGCTGTGATTTTCCAGTAAACAGAATAAAGTTATTTTAAAAAATAACCCGGCTATATTTTCGATAAAAAAAATTATAAATATTTCCTGTTTGGTTGAAAAATCCAATTGCAATTTCAGATGGTTTTCCTTAATACCCTGGTCCGTTTTCATCCTAACTCTTCGATGCCATGTTCTTACGCTCGGGTCTACCTATTATTATTATTATTATTATTATTAGAATAACTTGCCAGCAAATTTTGCCTCCAGTTTTAAATCAATAGTCCCTATCATACAAAAAAAATATGGTTCAAAGATCCTAATTTATCCAGACCCCTCATTATAAAATTTAACCGTCTTCATATTGCCCATCATATCCTACCTTCCCATTCTTATAAACTAAATTTTAATGATTAGGGGTAATCAGAGGGGGCTGTACGCTCCATCTAGATGATAGTTTTTGCGATTTAAATTATATTATTTTTATTGTCCTTCTCTATCCTCCAAACGTCTAATCCTATTTAACTATCTGAAGTCCCTCAATATTCTTTTCAATATTCATGGCATCTTTAATTCAAACTCTGTACCCGTTATTACCCTTATTATCACTTTCATCCATGAGATCGGCTTTCGTATAAAAAATTTGTGATTATTTATTTTAAATATGTTATGTATATTATATTTATGTTTAATTGTCGAGCTTAATAGCTTACTAAAAGCTCAAATAAAAAAAAATGCATATGGAAATGTTTTGGGTATTTTGTTGTAAACGGAGTATTGATCAACGTATATATTATATTTTTTTGGTGTTCAAAACAATGATTAAGGTACCTAAGCAAAAAATTTAAATATTTATTAAATCACATTTAATTTTTAATAGGAATTGATTATTTTGTCAGTATTTCTTTAATTTATTCACAAGTGTCACTTATATCAGAAATTAATTTAACAAACGTTTTTAAGAAAATATAAACCATCTTTTTCTTCATAATTTAATGTAACACAGGAAGAAGAAAGAAAAAATCATAAATTTATTGGCACGTACCATACGTAACATTTTCCATCTACGTATGATTGTGCAAAATATATGACGTAAGTGCAGTGTGGCTAAAAGTTTTCACAGAACCAATAAGGCTAAAAATTTAAAAGACTTTGCTTATTCATCGGTTTATAAAACAAAAAAAATGTCTCGGTCATAACAAAATTTCTTTTAAAAATGTTGAAAAAATATAAAAAACCAATAAAATTCTCATTTCATTCGTTTCCGTAATTCGCATATTATTATTATACTTATTCGTGGATTCCATCGATTCGTACTTTTTGAATTCGAGATTCTGAGTATTAATTATAAGTATTTGAATTCGAAGTTATGAGTACCTAAGTAAGTTTAAATTTAAAAAAACTTATAACTCGATTGTACAGATGATAATACTATTCTTTCTTTTAATTCTGATGATAATTCAATTTCATTAACGCTAAAAACACATCATTAATTCTACTGAAAACACATTTGCAATATGTTGTGCGTTTATAGTGGTTTTTGACATCATTTTTGGAGTACCAATACTATATAGACGATACTGTACGGATACAGAAAACCGCATTTAATACCTAATGCTTAAAAATACTATTGCAATCGTTCAAAACGATACGCTATCGTCGTGTGCAGTGTTGGGACTTACCTAGATAAATTTATCGAGATAGATTTTTTTGTCATCTTTTATCTTATCTTGATAAATAAGGCTAAGTTATCTAATTACTTATCTAAGATACAATTTTTACTTATCTTGATAATTGTCTGAATTCTTGCCAAGATTAGAGTTATTTTTATTCTTGTTCGGAGACGAATTCAATAAATCAGAGATTATCAAAATCGGTCCAGCCGTTATTGAATTATAAAGTCTGTAACCAACCCGGCTTTCTTTTATATAAATAGATTTTGTATTCATAATTAAAATTTGTGTATTATTAATAAGTAATTATTATATCTTGGTATGACATTTTGTTTGTATTTTCATGTTGGGAAAATATTTTTGATATTTTTAAACTTAATTTTTTATTTTTTCCATGGAAGATCCAAATATAGTAGGTATTTTATTATAGTATACACACGTAACTCATACGTTGAATAATCAATACTTCACTCTTAGAACCCGTAAAGTCGTAACTACTTATAGAATAATGAAAATCATCAAATTATATATAGAAAACAATATTTTAACTTAAAATAATCTCTTATGTATTCTGTATTCATCTTGATACTTACAAAGCAATTTTAATTGATTTTTTTTTTTTGTGTCAGATTTTAGTGATTAACTATTATTAAATATTGTACATTATATATAAATACTGCTTAATGGTACACTAAATTACTACAATAAACATTAAATACTTCAGTACCTATTTATAATAATGATTATAATTGAGTCTTCATAGATAGTACAAATATGAAATATTGACCAAAAAATAACATTTTTTGAAAATATCTTTTTTTTTATCTAGATAAAAATGAAATTATCTTTTATCTTTATTGAGATGAATTTGGAAATATCATCTTTTATCTTTATCAAGATACATTTTGCATTATGTATTTCTAACACTGGTCGTGTGTTGCTAATGAATGTTATATATTCCGCCTCTAATCTCATTCAATAATATGCCTGTGTCGATCTAATCTCGTTTCGGTACGATTGTTACGTATGTATAGGTACGCTTGCAACCCGTCGAATTTAAAACAGATAAAAAATTTTCAATCATTAACTTTACGCACACGGCACACGTATAATATAACTAAATTATAATAATAGATGACCACAATTATTATTTGTTCATATTTATGCCCGAATGAAATGATACATTTACTTATGTATGCGGTCCGATAATCGATCCGAAATTAAAGCGTTTGAAAAAAAAAATTGTGTAGGTGTACACATGTTTTTGAGTGTAGTTCGAACGAAATATATATATATATATATATATATTTGATTGCTTAATTTTTGTTTAAATGTCATGGACCAGGCATTGATTAGAATTTCATGTAAATTACTTGTTAAGAATATCTCATGATTTCTCGTCGGACGAACATTATAGTAACAATAATTGCACAACTACGGTGCGTATGACGTTATTGTAATACTTACTCATACAGTGTATATAGAAAGGTTAAGAATCACGGATTGGTTGGGTCATGAGTATTATGTATAGCGATATGCAGACAGTATATTATTAAAGTATATTATTATTATTGTAACGATTCAGGATGCGTTGTACATATCATTGTTATTATTATTATAAATGTAATTACTATTAAATTTATTAAATCATGTTTATTAGAAGCGATTTTGACGATTCAAGAAAATAACCATGTAGTTAAATAGAACCCCGGTGTCACTGTTAAAAATAGATTTAATCTTATTGAACTCTATCAAAAGTTGTAAAAAGTTGCTATCAGAAATACTGTTGTCATTTATATGAATTATAAATTCATCCAACGTTTGGTGGCTTTAGTTAACAGTTATGTGTTAACTTTATAGTTGTACTTACTGATTTACGAATAATAAAGTAATCTATCGGTATATATCTAATTTCTCTATATGTATCTAAAACCCATGGATATTATAGAAGATTCAATTTACATGTAAAATATCATGTTGAACGTTGAATGATCAACATCGATAGATGTATTTTTAAGATGTTCACGTTCCCGGTTCTCCTTGTTTCTATTTCGTTAAATTATATCGCGTACATACAAAACAAGGTTAAACTGAGATCCAAACATAATCACGATACATCTATGTCATAACGTTTCAACGTTTTCGACGTTTTTCAAATCGTTAACAGTTAACTTTGCACTATTATACTCTTTGTTGAGTAATAAGTCACGAGAAGGCGTCTTTGAAAATCTTCAATTATTTACATGTTATTAAAGAGTTGTTTACTATGAGTACGTATAAAAAATGCATAAAACGTAGTCGTGCAGGCGTGCAATGATAAATGCATTGGACTCATACCTTGATTCCGCCATAAATTACCCACATAATAATTGACCGAAACGGTGCATTACTATTTCGAAGATAATACTGAGACTACAAACGAATTATAACGTAATATTTAACACGTAAATTGCGTCCCGGTTGAAAAAAATTAAAAGTCAGTTATGTTGTTAAAGTAGGTAATACGCTTTGATAGAAGGTAATAATGGGTGACAAATAATAACAATTATGTATAAAAGAATCTGATAAAACCTAATCGAAAACGAGACGTAAGAAAAAGATTCTGCAACGCAATAATTTATCAACTCGAATTCTCTTCGAAGACGATTTGTTTCACGTACTTATGAGAGTTTGACAAAAATTTTACTGTGAATAATTTATCATTACCAGTTGATTATTTATTGAGGAGAGAGGGATTCCTAGGTCTCAACCTCCCCTTAAAACAAGTAAAAGGTTCAAATGCCATAAATTACTTGCTACAGAGGTACAGAGATAATATAAATTTATATTAAATGGTTTTCAATATTTCTTAATTTATATTTTTAATAATTATAATAGAATAATTATACGGGGTTTTTTTTATAATATTTTAAATATACTTTTTTATTAGAAAAAGTGTTAAACATCCCTCCCCCTCAAAAAAAAAAAAAAAAAAATCGAAAATGTTCATAACAGGAGGTTTCATTTATACACCCTATCGTCATCTATAATAATAAGTCACTGTGTGAAAAGAAAAGATTGAAAATGTTGGCTAATTTTTAGTTTTCATATTTTGGCTGTATTTTGAAAAGTAAACATGTATGAAAGACAACCGGGACTTAGTGTACATCTAAGCGGAAATGACGCGCATACATGAAAATTTCATATTTTTGAATTGGACGAGTCTTAAAAATGGCCTTTGAATTTACGCTATTACTCTGTCGTTAAAAAGACTGGTAAACGACTAACGCACGCGGAACGAGAACACGAATAGCAATAATTGCTGTTCTATTACCGAAAAATACGTCCGGTTTTGGGGGAAACAAAAACATGTCCATGCTATTGACTACTTTACGTGTACATAATAATAATAATATAATATTTTCTTAATATTTGGATATCCACTTTTGGCGGAACAAAACGGTTGTTTCTCACAAATTGTCGACAAAGAAGAAAAGTATATTTAAAAAAGTCTCATATTATTATATCAAAAAAAATATACATAAAAGTTATTATGTTCCCTTATAACGCAAGCACGGCTGTATAATCGTGGAGTCTAAGCGAGATACAACTAATAATATATTACATCGCAGTCGTTTTACCATAGTTAATAACAAAATTAAAAATAAAATACTTGATTGCAGGTACGATTTTCACAACACGTCTCGTAAAGAAATAAATTTAGTAGTTGGTATGGCTACAGTAGACCTTTTATAGACATTATTTATACAATAAATAATCCCTTTGGATGTAATTAACTGTAGCTGGAAGAAAATTTATGTGCGTATTGCCCTCGGCGTTCATTCAGCACCCCTTAAGACCTCGAATACTTCATAAGGGGTTTTATCAGCACAGACTTAATTTGCAGAAATATTTGCAGGCCTATATTTAATTTTGGGTTAATATTACAAACATTTCAAATTTCAAGTGAATAACAACTGCGACGTTGAGATTTGTTGTCATCGACAATTTTCGGTTGCACACGTGCTTAACAATATACCTGGTAAGTGATTCACGCACAGAGTTTAATTTCATTTTGTAGTATTTTTTTAGATAGAAAACTGGTAGCAGAATAATAATGGCAAAATTAGTGTTTTCACCATGAAACTATATAACCCAACATAAAATGTATAATACTTTCATGAATTTTGATAAAGGTATAGTGAAACGTTTTCTGAATCCGAGTAGAACCGATGATAATAACGCATTAAAATATGAAAATTTGGCATTGTATCGACAATTTATCGCCAAATCGTTTTAGATATTTTTCATACAGTTTTTACTCTGTTGCACCGTTTACGTTATAGTGATAACTGAGAATAACCTAATAACGTTATTGAAAAATGTTAGGTGTGTTTAGAAGTATAAATTACATGTGATTTTATGTGACCAAATATTAATTAATTGACTGAAAGTCAACTCTCGAATCACGTGCACATAATATCAAATAGGTACTGAATGTGTTATTAGAACGGATTAGAACTAGTTATTAATAACTATTGTAAAAAATAATAAGTTGAAGCGACGAAAAGATTTACGTAAATACAACTTTATTTGTGTGCTATTTTAAATTATTATATTCCATTACTGTAATGTAGCTGCGATGCATGAAGATCATTTAAAGAAACATTTACCATGATAATAGTTAATTAATATTAATAACTCTCAACGTCTTCTATGCGTACTACCAGTTATAATGAGCTTTCCACGTACCACTAGTTCTAAGGACTTTTGTTTTACATCTGTTTTAGCACTATAACTTACGATTTTGTGTCGAACAAAACATTGACATTACGTATTGAACTTGTAGTGATTGTCTTCGAACATATGTATATTTTTTTTTATTAAGTTTAAAGTGCTATTTATTTGAAATTCTAATAAATAGAAAACACATAAAAAAAATAAACTAAATAGGTCGATTCCACTAACCACACTTACGTATAGGTTAGTTCTCAATTAATGCAACATCTATAGTTGACTTTTCTACGATTTCTTGCTGTCTTCAAATCATCAACATTACCGGATATTACTGGTCTTTCGCCCTGCGCTCTAGTGGAACAGCCTATCAATACTGGATCGCAACTGGAACCACCACGTACGATTTACTGTTTGAGAAACAGCAAAGTCGTCAATTATTTTAAGGACACGCAGTCTCGTAAATGCTCAGGGCCCTTTGTGTTCTGAGGCCCCGAGGCACCACCCTATTTCGTCCTGTGTACGCCTGTGTGTGCTTAGGTACGCCGCTGAGAGCAGCTCAAATCGCGTTCGGTGTCGGTTCTGTTGCGGTTAGGAAACGTGTGCTTCGATTGGTTAGTGTTATTGTGATATTTTTTCAACCCCTCTCCCAGGGGGAGTAACAGGATATCTTATCGTTTTCTTTGACGTGAGCTTGTTGGTAGACGTGTGTAGCGGAATATGAACGACACCGGAGCCCTGGGACGTTGGGTGGCCGCACAACGAGATTCCTTTGCCTGTTTGTTCATGAGCATTGCGCACATTTGCCACGCGCGTGTGAACACACTCGTACCGGAAACGGTATCATTGCTCGTGTGCGGGCGATACAACCGGGACACTGTAAGTTGCGTCTCATTGCACCTTTTTGATGTAAATTTCGTCCCGAGTATTTTTTGGGCACACGTAAATTGCGTCCCGGATATTTTCGGTGAACTAATGTGTGTTTGATACTAAAAGCGGAAAAAAAAAAGGATTGAAGCATTTGAAACATGGTGTTGGAAAAGTGTTAAGAAATCGACGAAGCGCAATAAATGTAATCGAATTCACATTGTATTTGATTAGGCAACTGCAGATGTAGATACGGTTTGATGACAATTTTAAGAGAAAATATAACTTTATACTCTAACTTAATGGTTTTAATACTAAAAATTACACAGTATGGACAGCAGCCTCTACAACAAAAATCAAAAAAATCCAAATCCTTCAAAATAAATTCATAAGAAAATGTTTAAAAGCTCCATGGTCCATGGTAAATTCATAATGATGTACGAACTCCTCTCCTTAAAGAATAATGGATATAACCCTAATTTATAAATGTCCAGTCCAATAAAAAAATGAATACTATATTTGTTAATTTCATTATATCATTACATCTAAAACTGTGCTATAATTTGTAATTTTTAATTAGTTTAAGACTTGCAATAGGATATACTAAAACATTGAATATGAATAAATAAAAATAAAATCGTTATATTTCGCGAAAGTCAAATATTTTTTCGGTATATAGTTTAGTAGAATGTTAAAATAAAAATAAAAACGTAACAAAGTTTAAGATTTCAGCTTGTTTTAATTAATTTTTTTATTTATTTTAAAAGTATTATAAACCATTGCTTATGCAAATTTAAAAGAACTATCATTTATGTAAAACCGATATATTTCCTCATTTTGCTTGAATTCAAAAATCCTTTATACGTATGTTATACGTTAAACTATCCGTAATTAAATTTTTTATATTTACAACTGTATCTTACAATGATCAAAACAATAGCATAATATGTTTTCCCAAGTACACTATTAATATTAATGCACATATTCCCTGGAGCTATTTTAGAGATGTATGAAAACTTATCGAAAACCAGATGGAGCGGAGCAATGACACAAAAGGCGATTCAACGTAAACAAATAGACCCAACTAAACATCTACCAAGAATAAACGTCCCCAGAGATGTATTTGTATCTTCTAAATAGGCGCAATAAGAATAAATGAGATCAATATAATACAAAACAAGATACACGAATACGCTTAATAAATGGGAAAAGTGGATTCTACAGAATTGTGACTTTGTCTCAATACAAATAATATCTCATGTAGTAGACGGGAAAAAAAAACTTTGAAAAACGATACGACGATTCGAAAATTTAATTCTAAAAGCCATCGAAGAAACATTATTTATGTATTGATATTTTATTGTTTCACTTCCTTATTTGATATACTGTATAATAATATTTTGATTTTGTGTTATAAATTATGGTTATAATTGAGAGTTATTTATTATTAATTATATATATATTTATTTGTGTGTAATCAATTGAAGGAAGGTGGTTTAAACTTAGAATTGCTTTTCTTTTTCAAGTATTTATTCTGTTTCTGAAAAAAAAATATATTTCATAATTTCATTTGCTATAATAATTATAAACGTATTGTAGTTATGAAATAAGCAATTATGATTAATTTTTCATTTTTTTTAAATGTATACAGAATTAACTAAATATCAATCTTAAAAGTAACGAATTTCCTTAATCGGGTAAAACTCCATAGTCGGATGGAATACAGTGATGAGTGAATGGTATTGATGTAAGTCTTTTAAACTTGAAACTAATGTACCAAATAAACATTCTGCATTACAAAAATGTAGCAAATATTTGTGATATTTTTCATTTTATCAAAATTTAATATTCACACTCTCGTCAGTATTATTATACATATATTTTTTTTGTAATCAAGTTATATTTTTTTCATTAATTAAACGAGGAACATAATACTAAGGCTTTCAAGACTTTTTTTTCTCGTAAAAAATTATGTTGACGACATTTTTTAAAAAAAATCTAAGAAATAATGACTTTTTAACCGTCAATAAATACCAAAAAAATGTTCTGAAAATGTTATCATCCTATAGCGAACGACAACATAAACATTCGGTGTAAATTTTAAGTACCAAGGATTATTATTTGTTTATTTACAATAAAAATGAAAATTTGATTTTGTCAAAAATTGGTGTAAATGTAACCATTTTTTTTATTAATTTTTTTAGTTACAACTTTTAGCAATTATAAGAAAAATTGTTGAGAAATTCGTAAAACAACTTAATTCAAAGTAAGTACTACGTAACATTTTCTATAGGAATTATCTTACAGTTTTAATGATCGGAGTAATCCTTACAGTCGAAATTGTGCCAAAAAAACACACAAAAAAAAAACCAAATCGTGATAAAACCACTACGTCCTTCGTTTCACACGGAATTTAATCTCTAAAAATAATATTCTCGTATAACATCTAGGTAATTTTCAGTTAGATATAATCACTTGTGAGGGTAACGAAAAACTATGGACACACGCAAAAATCGATCATAACAGTTGGGGAAAGACAAAAGCGAAACAATATTAAGCATAAACCGTTCTAAAACACCACGACAACGGCGGCCGCGCAGTACATTATTGTGCTACAAACTCGAATTTTTAATTCAAACATGTACACAGGTACATTATGCTTACATTTTGCGGTTGACTTTTAATTACGGACATAGAGTTGATACGGGAAACTTGTTGAGTTTTACAGTCTCTTCTCACGAAACGTGGAAAGAAACAATAACGTTGTAAAAATGTAAGACCTGCAGTAGCCCTCCCAGTCACTCAACTCTCTCTCGCAGAAGCTATGAAGGAAAAAATGTGGATTTATCATACACCTTTATAGGGCTGACGGTATAGCGTATAGCGGTATACCGTAAAAAAGTTTCCTATATGCTAGGGGTGGGAAACTGGCGGCCCACGAGCATTTTTTATCTGGCCTGTAATATTTTTCTTTTGTTTTCAATGCTCTGACTTATTAGATTTTAATATTCTAAAAAATAGCCCTCTAGTAAATTTGAGTTGCCCATCCCTGCTATGGGCCATAGTCTATAGGTAAGGACAGTTACAGAAAAATTCACTTGTTTTACTATAGTTACTTGTGAAATTAGTTGTTTATCAGTGAAACGGTAGGTATTAAAGTTAAATATATTTTACTGTATATAATGGTACTTGGTAAATTTTATTTATTGTTTTATTTTTTTTTTTTTTTTTGAACCCCGAATCATTTTATGTTTTTCGATATACTGAGTTCTTTCGGTTTTTTCGGTGCACCGTTACAAACCGGTATCAAAATCAAAACGTAATACCAAAAATTATTTTTAATACCGTCGGCCCTATATCTTTGTAGTTAAATTTTCTGTGCGTTTACACTTCGTTAACATCGTATATTATATGGTTAATATTACTACGTTGTCTCATAAAACCAGCGACTACATTTTTCAATTTTAAACCTATATAATTTTTTTTATCAACCATATACCGTAGTGTTGAGGAGATTTCTTTTATTGCATTTAACGATATTTCGTTACGTCCGTACTATACAATCGGAGTGTAGGTACCACGTTTATAGTGTATAAAAATATGAGAACGCGTTAGAATATAATAAAATATAATTTATGTCTATATGTACAGAGATGGAGAGAGAGAAAGACACACACATACAAACTTTATAACCTACGGCCATATTAGCTGCTCGGACAATATCGTATTCTTATTATAAGGAGTTGGAAAAAAAAAATTATACACAAACATAGGAGATAAGTACTTCGGGAAAAGGCGTGTCTCGTGCGTGTGTTCGTTCAATGCGTTCGGTGTCGGTTATTGTAGCCTTAATACGTCGAAAATCCTTGAAAATCAAATCCAAAGCAACGCGTCCGTCTACAAGGTCTTCTTGTCCTGCGCTACACGACCGCAGTGCGTACAACACATACAACAGTTACTCTTACTTTCTGTACGTTTTACGGTTATGTTGTGCATACATTATACACATCGTACACGCGCAGTGGCGTATCCAGGATTCATTTAACGGGGGTGTTTTAAAATTTAATAGACTTATGGTAAATGGGAGGCTCTGCCTCCCCTCCTATATTACATAAATAAATACCATGTCTTTATATAAATTATTATACTAATGAAAATGATTATATTAAGACAATGTATGTAAAATCGACGAGTTGTATACAGCGTTTATTCAAATCATACTGTAAGTAAGTTTGTAGTTTACAGAAATACCATAGAATATGGTCGATGGGGGGTGTTCTGACACCCATATAACCCCCTCCCCATTAAATACGCCCCTGTACACGCGCACAAATTGCACCCGCGTACGCTTATTCGGCGGACTCGATCGCGTTTCAAAACGACGACGAACGCACGTCACTGTGCAAAACACACAAATCAATTGACCGCACGCGCGTAGGTAATATCGTGTGTATTTAGTACGCGGGTTCGCCTACACGGAATAATTATCGCACATCGCAACGCGTTATTATTATTATTATTCGTATTGTTGTGTGATGTCGAAATCGCGACGCCCCGTCGAATCGCGCTGTTAATCAGTAATTATTCTTGGGGTCGGGATCGGTTTAGGTACACAACCCGTGGACCATTATAATTACTACCATTATATTATACTATAGCATCCGCTCGTCTGCGGGCAGATTAACAATAAACTACCGACCACTATGGGATATGCAATATAATTTTAACAGGGCGCCGCACGGTTTTTCTCGCGATGAGTTTTCAACCGAAATAATTCGTTTCGCATACAGCTGTGTAACGTTTACAACATTGTTTGATCTCCGGACTTGTATTAAATACGTATTGCATACAATTAGTGACGGTGTTAGAGTTGCCGAGGCCCTGAGCAAAATAAATTTTGAGTCTTATAATTTATTATTAATAAAGTATTTTAAATTCGGCCAAATCAGAACCGCGGGGCCTTAATTATAATTTAAGGCGCGGGGCCCAGGGCAACTGCCCCTATTGCCCTCCCCTCGCGCCGTACCTACATACAATAATAACAATAATAATAGTAGGTAAAAAATCGTAAACGAATGTCTTTCGTCGACTACGGAGCTGACAATGCGTTCACAGACGTTTTTGGGAGTCGACAATGTTTGTTTTTTTCCCCGCCACGTGTACTCGTATGACAATAAATAGAAAAGACGTTTCGTTTCAAAATATCGATCGCTAAACGATAAATAATTCATTGAGTATTTTTATGCGTGCGAAACAAAAAATAGGTTTGATTAAATTCGATATTTCTCCCCGGGGAACGAATTGTGGTCGATCAACGATCTACGAAGAGAGGTCGAAAACACGACGCCATACATACATAGTATGATTAGCCCACGATCGAGTGACTTTTAAATATCGCGCTAGATTCCGTGCTGTATAAATATGTCCCAAACGCTGAAGCGTACGCTAAGTGCACTCGAAAGATTTTGTTACGTTATGATATTATACAATTTACGTTTGGAAAACAATTTATCACATTAGTTTATTAGCCTGTTCGTATGTTGAAAATAATTGTTTTCGCTGTACACTATAGTATATCCACCTGCATGATTTTTGCAATATTCTATTATCTATAATTATATAATAAATAATATAATAATAATATAAATAGTATTCTATTAAAAAAAAAAAATTCATCATTGTAAAACGACTGTTTAAAATAAAAGATAAAAACACGTGTACAATTTTATCAAAGCATCGATGTGCTTTTTATGTATAAACAAATAATATTTGGTCTGCATGTTACTTACAAGAAATAAGACCATTTTTGCAAGTACTTGCTGCATTCTAAATTTAATAGTTGACAAGGATTTGTTATAGTACAATTAA
>NW_020273276.1:363987-385395 GCF_003268045.1 Sipha flava
ATTTCTACGAGATCGTTTTTTCCCCCGTCCAATCTCAAAATTGTATGGCTTACGTGCGCTAAATAAAAACTTTTTGATATTAAAAATGTTGATGTTTTTATACTAAGTTTGGTTTGTATAGTCAACAGCTTAATGTAGGCAAATGGTTATGGTCCCAACGTGTCCACATTTTCGTTTTCTATTTCCATTTCCATCCAAAGAATCCGGTGTATCTTTATAAAATAGTTTATCCATACCGCTGTAGATTAAATTTTCTTAAGGTGGGTAGGTAAATTATAAACATACATTTTTTGTCAATATCAATCATTTATTTTTATACCTTCTAGGAATAAAAATTTATGTTTTTGCAATTCCATCAAAATAATTATGATTATCAAATTATCAATTATTGATAAATACTGCATTTTACACACGCGTTGAAATATTCATCACATGTACGTATTTTTCATTCTAACCATTTATAAATTGGACTTTTTATTCCTTGTGGAGCAATTATTCCGAACCCTTTCACTCCTATTTGTACGTCACTCTACCTATAAACTTTCCTCATAAGCTGACGAACAAAACATTTATATCTTAGACATACGTTCGAATAAAACAAACGTTTTTGATCGCGCGTTGATGCAATACTTATTACAATTCTATACGATGCACGTACACATTATAGTATATTGAAATTAGAGTATAAATGAATAGTCGAGTAATGAAGAAAAAAAACACTCTTACAGTAAACGAATTATTCATATCCTATTTAATTACATGAGTGCGAAAGCTAAAACAGAATCAGAGTTAATCACATATATAAATAGAAGAGTGCTGATGAAATATATGTCAACCTCGGTGAACAACATTATTTCATTCTAATACTTTGAAAATAGTGTCTTAGATGTATTTTTAGAGAAATGCTAAACATTTATATACGTGGATACAGTTTTCAATTTAATTTCCATATCAGGTAAGATATTTAACATATGACAGTATGAAAAAAAATAATGATTAAAAATTAAAAATACGAATAAATAAATAAATAAATAATTTATACAGAAGTTGTAGAATATAAAAAGCTGATTATTTCTAGCAAAAAATTCAATTATAAATGAAAAGGATTTTAATATCTTCAATACACAAGCATGAAGATTAAATAATAACAAAAAATAATTAAAATTTTAAATTAAAAATAACAGTTGATACTTATGTTTTAAACCTATAATATTGTATTTTATTATAATTAGTTAGCAATTTTTAAAAATGATCACAATTAATTATTATGTTAGTCTAATACCTTTTAACTCAGTTTTTGAAAATTTTTACTTCTCGAGATATATATATATATATATATTTCCATAACTACGTTGTGGTGATTATTTTCAGTAAATATTCCAGATTTGGTAGGTCTGTTTAACAAATATAATTATTTTGTTATTATTTATGTTTATAACAACTTAATGTTTCATCAAATGTGTTAAAGAACATAAAAAAAAAAAAATGTAAAAGAAACTTTCAATTACCTAGTCTATGTGTTACGAAAGGAAGTAGATCAGTTCATTAAGACTTGTTTTTATTTTATTATAATTTTTAAGGAGGATTTTAACATCTAAGATAATTATTCCCCTATCCTCCAATGAGGGTGTTTGTTATGATAAGTTTTTTGGTAGAAAGGTGAAACTAGCGTACAACACACGTACTTGTTTTTTTTAAGTGATTTTACTAGTTTCTATAGACTTTTTTTCTCATTTGTTACTTTTAAGTTGATTAAATTAATTTACTTGATAAAATGTTTCTGAAAGAAAGAAATATTTAAAATAGGTACTCTAGTGCAACCAACGATCAACAATTTTAATATCAAGCTAATATTGATAACAATAAATTTATTAATACTTATAATCAAACCATACATTCAAATTCTTTGAATTTAAACGTATTTTTAATTTTCTAAACAAAATTATCTATATGAAAGAGTTTTGAAAATCTATTAGATT
Organism: Sipha flava; assembly: GCF_003268045.1. Taxonomy (NCBI): domain Eukaryota; kingdom Metazoa; phylum Arthropoda; class Insecta; order Hemiptera; family Aphididae; genus Sipha; species Sipha flava. The sequence continues at coordinate 365,967 of NW_020273276.1, forward strand.
TTATAGTTCATTGATTTTTACACAAATGCTCTGTGCTCCTGTACTATTAGTATCGCTTGTAAGAACTACGTGCCTTCAACGCCAGAGCTCGCTGCAATGTTCTGGGTTAACACTCGTTGTTTGTACAATATCGAGTATCATATTATTACCTTAAAAATTGATAAGCTTTTACGGAAAAAAATTATGAAAAACTTATAGCTGTAGTACGATAAATATTGCTTTATCTTTGTTATGGTAAGTCTTAAGATAGAGATTTCTGTTATTGTTAAATGAAAGAAAACGTTGTTTTCAAAAATGTATTTCGCGTTTCGTAAATATACCTTGAAAATTCTATTCAAAAATCAATTATAAATAAATGTTATCTGTTGAACATAATTTTCCTCGTGAAATTTCAATATATTACTAAATATACAATTTTTAATTTTTTTACGTAAGGCTAACAAATTGTATATACGATTTTGATAAGATTCCCTTTTTAGCAAAAAAAAAAAAAAATGCTGGAAAGTTGCAAAAAATGTGTAAGCGTTAAAAAATAAAATTTTAACGCAATCAGATGTATTAACGAATTCCTATTAATCTATATTAATTATTTAATTAAAAACATTTCATAGTCTCGAGTTATTAATACGGTTTTTTATGTTTGTATGTATTAATAATTATATAAATAAATAATAAAATAGATTTGAACTTTTTGATTTTCTCAAATTTTGGATACTTTTTTTTTTGCGAAAGTCAATACATTAAAAGTTCAACCTATATTATTAGGAGATGTGGTTCTTATACTATGTCAATCATTTTTAAAAATATAATCTGATCCCACCTCTTTCCAAATAATTTTTTAATAAATTGATACATTAGTTTCGAATTTATAACACTAATACAGTATTGCCATTCCCCATCCCTGTACTTCACCCAAATGTAGAATTTCATCTTTCCTAAAAATTTCACCCTTAAAAACTGTATAGAGTTTCAATTGTCCGTTTGTAAAACCATATTTGTTATGCATGCAAATTTAATTTCGAAGCAATATTAATTATAAAAATATAACGTATCACTATACGAATATTTGTTACATGTTTGAACGCAATATAAATATTATAAACTAATTAAAAAACTCTCAATATAGTACACTGTATAAATAAACTGTAAATCAAAATATGTATTAGTAAATGCTTTTAAAACATATACGAATATAAATTGTTATCAGGTATTTATATGTGTATATGTATGCAAATGAAGAGGGCTAAAATTACTATTCAGTGAAAAAGGGTTTTCATGGTTGACTTTGCATTTTCGAAGTGACTTTCAAAAGATTATTATTACGGTGGAACAGTAAATAATTTTAATCAAGAAGTTGTGGTGATTTATTTGCCCAAAATGCCTAAAGGAATCCATTTGATTTAATTAATTTTATTTAAACATTGTAATCTCCTGTATAACTAATTTATACGTTTTGAGTACGAAATTATATTTCTTTAAGTTAATACATAGTAAGGTTTGAAAAAAAAATCCTATCTATAATTATTATTGCTCAATGTATCACTAAAAATAGACATGACTGTCTGATTACGGAAATATTTTTGAATTAAAGCATATCACAATATTTTTTTATTCATTAGTTTAATATATATTAAGTTCTCGTGTATGTTAATATACGAGGGTGCGTATTCTCGTATTTGCCTACCTACCTATTTTCTTAAATTATAACTAATATATTAATATATTAACACAATATTGTTAAAATACGCAATATTCTTACAAATAATTTTGAATCCTTCCATGTGTATATAAATTAATATAATGTGTATTATAATTGTGTAATCAATTTTTTAAAATAAAGTAGTAGCGGTGAACTTAAAATAAATGAAATGTAATATCACTATTATTCAACGCTTGGATCAGAGTACTTTAGAACGATTTTGTATAACGCTGACAATATGATAATACGAGTAAAATGTTTGCGTATATGCTTTGAGAATTATCAACTTTAGTCGAACAATAGAAATACAGAATTAAATTAATTTACAAAAGTGTGAGATACAGTGACGATTGACTGATAAAGGTAAATTACTATTCGTGTATACATTTGAAATCAGTATATAATTGATATAGAAAAACTATTTTAAGTGAAGAAAGAGAGGTTCATTAATCTATAACTAAAGATAATTTGTAATATGATTTTAGTATAACAGTATTTTATAATTTCGTAATCAGGTTAGTTAAGCCAAATTTTACAAGAAAAAATAAAATACTCGTATATTTAAATAAATAAAAATTGAGTAAACAACCTTTGGAATTATTTTGATTTATTTTATAATAACTTCTTCTTCTTGCCCTTATAACTTTCCAATTGTTTTCGCCTCCATCGTCAATGCCTTCTATCTTTCCCTATCCTGTATAATTTCTCTTCAGTCATTTACACTTAGCGTCCTTAAGTCCTGGCTCATCCCATCGAACCATTGCTTATTTGGTCTATTTCTCGTTCTTTTCCCACTTGGTTGATAACTTGGCAACCACTGATTTATCTTTTCACATAGCATGTCTGAACCATTGTAATCGTTGCACCCTTATATAATTAGTGACCTTAAGCCTTTGCGTAATTTCTCGATTTTCGGTATTTGTTTTTCTTCACCAGTATCTCAATTCGTCATTGTATATCGCACCGCAAATCCTCCTTAAAATCTTATTATCGAAGAAAAGTAACCTTTTCTTTATTTGCACTGTTATCGTCCACACCTCCTACCCATATGTCAGCGTTGGTCTAAATACTGCCCTATACAGTGTCAAATACGCCTATTTTGAGAATAATTTGTATTTGAAAAATTTGATTAATATATAGTTAGTTTTTTCCACTTTGTCTACCCCGGATTACTATTTCTACGCTCCAGTCGTTATTACTTTTGATGGTAGCTCCCAGATAATTAAACTGATCAACTTTTTCAAAAACCAGTCCTCCCACTGTAAATATCTCCTGTCCAAGTCCCAATAATTCCATTAATTTGGTTTTTTCCTTGTTCACCGCTAAGATCACTGCTTCATCTGTATTAATTAAAGTGGCTATATTTTTTATAACCGTTTCTTTGTTGTTTCCAATTCAATTTATGTAATTTTCAAATCCTAGCACATCTAACTTCAATGCGCAAACCTCTAACCCACATATATTATTTTATACACTTCTTATTACCTTTTCCCGCGCTTTATTGAATAGAAAGTGTGAAAATTTATCTCTCTGCTTTAGTCCTGTAAAAACTTGAAACTAATCGGAGGCGATATGGTCTACTCTAAAATTTCCATACACATTTTGTTAACGCTATTCATTTTGCCAATAATCCAAATTCAGCCATTGTATTATACAAGCTTTCCCGGTAAATACTATCGTTAGATTTTTTAAAATCGGCAAATACTTGCCAAACATTTTGTCAAAATTCATAATTGTTTTAAATAATTCGACCGATTGTTGACTTACTTTTTCTAAATCCACATTGGTAATCTGTCCTCTATTCCTACTCTGCTATGGGTTGCAACCTCTTCAATAATATTTTTTCAAACATCTTGTATACTGTATTTAGCAAGACGTTTCTCTTGTAGTTGTTACTCTATAATTTGTCTCATTTTTTATATAGGTAGTAAAATAATAATAGCTTTATCACAGCCCTTTGGAAGCTTTTCTTCCCTCCATATAGTCAAAGCACAGATCATGAATAATTTTATGTGGTGTCTGAAATCTATATTTCAATAATTTAGCTGGAATACCATCAGTTCCAGGTACCTTTCAGTTTTTTAGACTATTAATTTCCATTCTAATTTCATCTAGGGTTATTTCACTTATATCTTGTTCCTCTCTTTGTTCTTCCTATGTAGGCGCTAGGTTTCCCGATACTTGAGGAGCTCTTTTATGTATTCTATCTACAACATTGAAGGCTTTCAACTTTTGGTTAAATTTTTTGTACTTCTTAATTTTCGTAAAAAATTTTAGTATATGTACTGCCGAACCAAGTACAATTCATTCATATACTTCTTCTTTTCTCTCTATAAGAATCTTTTGCATAGCTTTCGCTCTTATTCAAATAGTTCTTCCACTTACAGAGTGCTTAGCTTAAAATAGTACTGTCGGGCATCCCTTCTTTTTCTATTTTGCTTCTATACTCTACATTAAACCATTTTCTTTTTGGGATTTTTGATATACCCAGTGTCTTATTTTCTACTTTAATAATTGTATCTCTAATTGATCCCATTGACGTCTATAATTTGGTTTAATTGCATTTAATTATTTTCTCAATTCTTTCGTGTATTTCCTTCTTTCTTAATTTTTAGCTGCTCTACATTGAACTTTAGTACTTTGGTTTCTTGTAATTACGATTTTTGCAATTTGAACCGAAATATTGCAATAACCAGATAATTATCAGAGCCTCTCTCCATTATCAATTCTTACGTTATGAGCATTTTAATTTCCAATAATTCGTACATAGTACTGTTCTCTTCCTATCTTAGTATTAATATTCCCAATTATTAATTTAATTGCGTTTCCAGGAGCATTGCCGTATAATCTGGTCAATTCGTCATAGAAGGACTCCTTAACGTCTTTCTCACTGTTTTCGGTTTTGGAATGTATGATTACAAGTATTATGAATAAATCTACAGATATCGCCCTATATATAGCATTATTGAAATTAACTGCTTAGAAATTGGGTTAAATTCAGTTACTCTTGCTTCATTGTCCTTGTGTAATGCAAAGCTCATACCGAATTTATGTCTAATTTCTATTCCCTTGTAGTATATTATGCAATCACCACTTTTTATTTGGCCTTTGTTCGTCTATATTATTTCCCGTAGCGTTGCTGACACATTATACTTCCCTAAAATGTCGGTGATATTTATACATGCATCAGTACGATATAAAATTAGTATGCTTTAAGTCGTGATCTCTACAATTCCGTTTCATAATTTAATTTGGTTTCCCAAGGTCATAAATCGATTTCTGAGGCTTCGTTGATGGTTTTATTTTATGATTTTTTTTTTTTATGATGTAGGGTTGTTAACCCTTCGATTAACTTCCTGACTCATGAAGAAGGAACTTGAGGCCCCGGGTAAGCTAAATCTGTAGGCATTACGTGTCTCTTCGATGAAATTTTATATTATCCGTTGAAAATATTATTATTGTAATAGTAGATAATACTAAGGTGTGAATTTCAATGAAAATTCACTTTCTTCGGACGGAAAAACAATGTGTATTCGTTGGGATAAAAACATCTCTGTAGTATCAATCATAGTGTAAGAAATGCCTAGAGATTCAATTGAGTACGTAAATAATACTCGTCATCTAACATATTACGCTGAGAATAATAAAACAATTAAAAAATTAAAAAAACTATAAAAAAATAACCAACAAAAAAATACGTTAGATCTGGCCGACAATCGCGTATTCAGAGAAAATACACTATCCTGCAGGATATCTCACCATCGAATACACAGCCTTGGCCGAGGTATCTCGGGGTGTCTCTTCAAGTATGCCGTTTAAAGGGTTGGAAAAATGATGACGTTGCCACGGGGTTTAATGAGACGCAGCTAAACTGCAGGCATTGCAGGCATTGTTTTTATGCGCGTTGGTAAATCGAATATAAATGGGATTTGGATTTTTTTTTCTTTTTTTCGCAACCCAATGCGAGGAGCTTTCGAATTGGAAATGTGGGGAATGTATGCTCTATGATGGTGTAATAACAAATGCGCCAGAGACCCGACACCGACTTATTACAGTAATGACTGTACACACGCACACCACTCGTTTCGCGGGTGCCACGGTCAAATGTATCGAAAACGTTTTGCTCCTGGTATTTTTTATTTTTAAGCAATTACGCGATATTTTCTACGAAAAAATATTTAAAAAATAGTGGTCGACTAGCATTTAAAACCCATTGGTGGAGGGTGGCGATTACGATTATTATTATTAATAATCGGGTGAGATAATACGTTTTATATATACGGTTTTTGTGAATAGGCACACGAGTCGAAAAAAAAACTTTTTGATACCTAATTAAATTTTAAAAATATTTAAAATTTAAACTACTTCTTACTATTCAGTCGAAGACTTTTACGACTAGTACGTGGATTTATATGCATTAAAAACTGACAAAATTTAATCCAAACAATCTTAAACATGCAAAAATATACACAATTAAAATATTAAAATATGCATGAAATAAAAAATAAAAACATACTCTTAAAAATTAGGGGGAAAAACATTCTATCGTGAGCAACGTTTACATTATTTGCACAGTATGGATTTACGTTTTACATATTTACCAAATATTCTTTCCAATTCACGTACATAATTACGAAGTCGATTTGATAAAGACGATTTCTCTTTTGGCGTTTTGAAAAAATAAAGTAACACAAAAATGCAAATTACTACAGAAAGCATACACGAACGCACACGTAATATTGTATTTTATGGCAAGGGTGGACATTTTAACGCAATGTAACTAATATCAATGTTCTTAGATCGTGATTGATATTTTTTTATCTTGAATTACATATCTTATACACTAAAAGATGAAATATCACTAAAAAGTTGTTACTGGTATTATAGCGTGGTTTATAATATTAGATTATTTTATGCTATATGTTTAAAGTGAATTAAGTGAGTTTAGGTGAATGTCTAAGTAATGGAAAATGAGATAAGTTTTATATGCGACCAATGAAAAAATATGCTTTTCATAAAAAATAATTATAAATATAATAAATTTGGATAGAAATGCATCGAGAAACCGAGTAAAATAAAATTACATCATTTTCATTGATAATAATTTTTCACGAGAGTTTGGTTCAATATTATTAATGGAATAAATTAAAGATTTATGTTACTAGTCATCCCTCAAAGTCAATAAAAATTAAATTAAATTAGAGAATAATACGCAAGCTGTGTTGGTCTTAACATGTGATGATACAAAATTAATAAGAAATAATATATCTCGTGGACGTATTTGAAATATGTACATAAATACATTAATAATAGTAATCCAATCACTATTAAAAACGTAGTTTCATTATAGCGAAGGACCAGTAATATCATTTTATAACATACTTATGTATGATACTCGTATTAAATCAAACATCATTTTCATATTAGTCAATTTTAAATTTTATGTATGATTCTCAGACGTTAGTTGTCGATTACCGCTTAGGTATTGTTTGTTTGGTAAAATCACAATACCTATTTATGATTATTTTTATTTTATTGTAAATCTTTTGTGGGGAATTTCGGTTTTGAAAAAAAAAACATGTTCACGAAGTTAAGGTGACATTTTATGGAATAGCCATGTTACGTGAGAAGTTATGGTGCTCCTTAGAATTGTTCTTATTACATTTTAAACTAATGTTTGCGGCCTGTGACATAAGTTGAGGACGAGTATGTACCTTCTGGAAATTATAAGATTTTTAATTATAACAGATTCCACGATATTCATGTGTGCAATTTACTGTTCTCGTAACTCAAGCGAATAGGTTATTATTACTCATTCAAAGTTTCGTAGTGAACGTAGTTTGCTTTTTGCATCGAACAAAATGTGTCGTAGCACAGTCTTAGGCTTTAGTCTACGGTGTAGTGATATTTCAAGCCTGAAATATGATCGTCGGCCACCATTATGAGTATTTTAAACATAATTTTAATATTTCTCCATTAAACATTTTAAAGTGTAGTCGATAAGATAGATATGTGAATGTACGAAACGTAGCGACGCGAGCGCAAAGCTCAAAAATATTTTAAGTGGTTCCGCGTGCGATTCTACAGAAATTCGATTCATTTAAAAATCCAATCCAAAACGTATCTCCGTGCGAAGGGCCAATGGGATTTGCGCCTGTTACGCGACGACTTACCGACCGCGAAAGGACGAGGATGATAGACGAAGACGAGAGAACAATAGCATTTCATTGTACGCCGTAGCACAGTGCGAATAACTTTGAATAAGACTGCGAGTATTACAGAACAAGAAAGAGAGAAGAGAGAGATAGATAGAGAGAGAGAGAGAGAGAGAGAGAGACATAATCACACGCGTTATTGTTTTTTTCGCTACAAATATAACTCTGAACTACTGTTGTAATAAATGGTTCGCATTTATTTAATGCACGAACCGTACGCGCACGGGAAATAGAGTGGAAAACCTATTTCACTGCTGCTGAGACAAGTGTAGAAGATTTTCTCTCGGTTGTGCGCATAATGCATACATCCTATGGAAATGTATTATATACGTATAAACGTGTACTTACCTATATAATATTATATAATGCACACTGGTAGCTGCTGTCGACCGCATGATGTCCATTGCTAATGATGCGTACAAATTGACTTTTTCGAATCTTTATTCTAGTATTGAATGATTCAATATTTATGCAATGAACAATTTTTTTACTTAACTGTCTCTTGTTTTATTTATAATCATTTTTTTTTTTTTTGTTGATTTAATTGATTTTTATGCGTATCTATTATTCTACTTGGTTAAGGCGTTCAAGGTCCAACTGTTCAATGTTTGCAAGTACACAATTAATACGTTCATGTAACGGAGAGGGAGTGGATCGCAACCCGTAAATAAATAAATAATATGTAATAATATGATGTACGCGCCTATTGAATGGGAAAAATAAGCGTTGGATATCATTTTGAATAGCTCGCATTAGGTTTACACCACGGTTACGTTTTGGCGATTCACCCTGGGAAATAAATCTGTGAATGCGGGAATGAAAATTCTTAGAAGCCGTGGTAAACATGTAAGGGAGAAAAAATTATTATTATAATATTGAATCAACTTGGGGATTTGACGGGAGGAAAATGACAATCGACGATAAATCGTTGAATGCTCGCGGGAATTTTGCCCCGGAAAAGGTCGAATACGATGTTATTATTATTATTATTATTATAAGCCACGACGGCATTATATGACGACGGCCAGGTCAGATATAAGTATTATTATGCTACGCGCTCTCTGTCACCGGCTCCCGCGTAATCGTAATCAGTCACCACCGACGTCACGAGAGGATTATGTAAAATTGTCGAAACGTGTAGAAATTAATAACTGCGTGTAATAGTCGTAGTACCCGTGCAAGTAATCCGTTATTATGTATCCCAATAAATTGGTGGCGAAACGAAAACGACCAATGTGGTGGTGGAGAGGGGTTGCGTATACAATTCGTACGGGGTGCAAAAGAAATTAAATAAAACAAAACCTTCTTCTCGTAAATACGTATTTTAGATGCGTGTGTATTCAATGCGCTACGTCCCGTTTTGTTGTGGGCACCCCATAGAATCGTGTTGCAACTACGTGGAAAACGTACGAGTGTTACGTACGAATAGTGTATTGTAATATTGTACAGTTGTCGAAATGTATTGCCCTAAATTCGGGGCCGAATCATTTCAGTACCTTTTACACGTAATTATTAAAAATATTGTTTTTTTTTTTTTTTTAGAAAGTGTAATTTAATTTAAAATATTTATAGGTATTTGAGTTTATTCATCCAAAAAATATATGTATGTATTAAAATCAAATAATGTACGAACTAAGCAAAACAGTTATCATTTTATTTTTGTTTTCATAATTTTCTTTTTGTTGTACATATCTAATAGATTTTTAATATAAATTCATCCGATTGTTAAAATTATAATACTGCGAATTCTGTCTAATTTTGGTATCGGTCAATACGGGAAAAATGGTATGGTCCCAAATCCAATATGTACCAATAAAGTTAAGAAAAACACTATGATACAGGGGCTCAGTTCGGTTAATGTGATCAATATTAATATTATCATAGTGGTTAGAATATATATTAACAACTAACACTATTAGGGTTTGTCGTATCTATTACATTGTATTTATCAAAAGCAGTGGCGTAGACAAGGGGGGGGGCTAAGGGGGCTATAGCCTCCCCCATGGGCCGTGTTTATAAATATAATGTATCTTGACTATTAAATAGAATCAATGCTCGTTTTAATGAAAGGCTTATTGATGTTATGCCCCTTGAAGGACTTATTCCGGCCAATTTAAATATGTATGACGATAAAAATATTATAAAAGCTGCTAAAATATATGTCCAAGATCTCCATGATGATACCTCATCTACAATCAGAGCTGACCTGTTGATATGGAGGCAACAATGGAGTCAAAATACTATTCCAAAACCGAATTCTGCTCTTGATTCACTCTCTCATCGCACCAATCTTTGACCTAACATTAAAATACTTTTACAATTATTCACCACGTTACCAGTTACCTCTTTCACTCCGGAAATAACATTTTCAGCACTTAATCGCTTAAAAATTTTTTTAAGAAGCACCATGTCGGAAAACATACTGAATGGATTAGCTATGGTTAATATAAATAAAAAAGAGCAATTTGATGAAAGTGAAATAATAACTGAATTTGCCAGAAATTCGCCTAAGAGAATGCAGCTGTCAGAATGGAGCAAGTGACTGAACACTGAAACCAAAATTATTATTATTATTATAAATTATATATTAATAAATATTTTAAAAACTACACTAAAATGCTTGAATTACGTTTAGAAACTTAGTGGTAGATGGTGGGGGGGTTAAGGGTGAATTCTCATATCTTCTCTTACCTTAATTATCCAAAAAATGTGGTTAGCCCCTCCCCATTTAAAAATCCTGGCTACGCCACTGATCAAAAGTAATTTACTTTGTCGTGAGTTTAATAATTAAAATGTATTTATATATTCATTAATTAATTTATTAATTAATATCTACAAAAAAATAAAAATAAAAAAGCGATTAACTTCTAGCTTTTTACCCCTAACTCGACAATAATCATTTCTGTTTTATTTTGAATTTCAATGCAATCGTGAACGTTTTCGACTAAGTTTCGAAAAGATCTTTTGTTCAAGAAAATAACTGTGATTTTGGATAAAATGAAATACATTTCCCAGTCATTGAACAACGTAAAATCGCTAAAAAATTATACGTCTTGAGATTATATTATTCATTATTATTTTATAAATTTATTTATTAAACAAATTCATTTAACACTTTATTTCAGTTTTATGGCTTGCAAAATAAAAAATTTTCGTTAATAAAAATGTAGTTGTTTTTAACTGGGTTTGGTTTACTCGTATATGACCAACAACTTACTCATCATGTGGGTAAATGGGTTTGGTCCCGATACATCCACGTTAAACAGAATCTTCTGTACTGGCAAATGATTCCCATTAATCGGTGCAGCGAGTCCTAAGAACGAATAATTTCTATAACGCTATAGTTTATTATGAACCTACCGGGACAATTTATTTTAAATTCAATCCTAAACGAATGGGTCAATTGACCGTGAATACAATATATATTTATTGTAAGTATGATATACTTTAATCGTCGGCCCGTCTTCCGGATAGACGAAAAACTTTGTTATAATATTATATATTATATCTTCTTTTTCTTAACAGCTTAGCGAACCATGTAGGTACATCCAACCTGCCATCACAATTCTATTCCATCGGTCCTTATTCTTTGTATCTTCTAGTTTCACATTATTAAATCTTTTTTAACTACGTCCATCCATCTGGTTCGGGGACTTCCTAAAGGCCTTTCTCCCACAATTTTTCCACCTGTAACTCGTTTTATAGTTTTTTATTCTGCCCTCTAAACATGATCAGCCAATTCTATCCTCTTACTTCTGCTATATGAGATAGTATATTTAGTCTCACATATAATTTTTTTAAATCATTATTATGTGTTTTTTCGTACTTTCTGTTGCCATATTATAATCTGAAGCAAATATTTTATTTTAACACTTTTCTTTCTCTTGTACTTAAATTAAATAAGTTACCCTTACTAGTACCTTACATCTCACACCCATATGTCAACACTGGTCTCAAGTAACTTATGTATAAATTTACCAATGATTTTCTTGACAATAACTTGGGCATGAATAATTTTAGCAAACTGTAATAGCTTCTGTTTGCACTAGCAACTCGTTCTTTTATTTCTTATATATTATGTACCATATGTATAAAGTATATATTATATACTAAATATATATAATATATATATACTTTATAAGTTTACCCGATTTTCAGTGGCACCGACAAATACAAAGAAAAAAAAACAAAAATAAAAACCTGTGAAGTAGAAAAAGTTTTTCGCACTCGTGAACGTGTTGAAAAGTTAAGTCAAAGAGTTTTTTTCAATTATTTTTACGACGATGACATGACGAGCGCTTGAGCGCGTTTCCTCGGGGAAAACGCATTATTATGGATTGGCGTTTTATCCGTACCTTATATAATAACAGTTCATCGGAACCTAACGCTGTCGGCGCTTTGGAACGCTCATTATTTGAATTTTTCAGTGGTTCGGATAAGCTCTTTGAAAAATTCCAAGTTGGGATTTTCATTGCGATCATTATTGTATTTTGTTCGTTCATGTGCGCTCCAATTAACACATCAATATCGTATAGCTACTCGCCAACCGATATAACATAATAATGCTTTTGAAATGAATATAATCGCGTTTAAGGCGTGCGTCAGTGACGAATTAAAGACCTCCCGAAATCAATTGTTTTCGATTCGATACGTATCCGCTCGTACGATTCGCCATACCCGATCGTTTAAAGTTGAATGTGCATCATGAGACATTATTCGATTGAATTGATGTGCAATCGTTTCGTCGAGATCTAAAATAGGTAACGTTAGGTTAATACCAAGCGAAAATACCAGAGAAATCCCGTGACCATATGATCCGCTGAAAATCCGAATAACCGTAAATAGGTATTTTTTTAATTCGAATAATCACCAATAATCGGTACATCTTACTATAGATTGTACTAGTACAAAACGTTTTTTTTTTTTTAATTCAAGCTTCTGTTGATAGTCATTGCTAAAAGCAAAAGATAACTATAACTTAACATGGAACACAAATACACAATTGTGACCCATTATTACCTATTATTTATGTTCATCGATGTACGTTAAAAAATATTCGTCCAATATCCATATTGACGCATCAACAGTCGTAATAATATTCAATCATAAAGAGCAGTACAATAGAGGAATAATTATTGAAATCATACTCATTGTGATACACAGCAGATCTAATATGCATACAGTAGACTCTCGATTGGTTTGTAAACCAATGTATTTCGGTTCTCTCGAAAAATCGATAACATGCGAGCGGCTAACACTCGAATATTTTTGGCTAGAACCTCTGTAGTTCAAACTTATTAATTGTACATGGGTTCAAATCAATTTTATTTGAAGTGCCGTTAAACTTACCTACCTGCACGTATTCAGTAAGAACATAATAAAATGTGTAATTTTAGCATAGAAAAATAACGACAGTCATTGTATATTATTGTAGTTTTATGCTTTTAAGCTATACACCTTGAAACTTGATACAAAACAAAGGGAGTTAAAATTAGTGAAACTAAATCCATACCTATTAAGTTCAATATTCGTTACTTTTAATTTTAATTTTAATTGTATTTAAAATGTTTAGAGACCACCGTCTATTGTCACAAGGTTATCCTTATTAATAGGCGGAGCAGTGTTATATGTAAATATTAATTTGCAAATTTTATTTTGTTTGTACTCGTATAACTGCTTAATAAAAACCTTATTATTCATAGTATCTCACCCTCACCACGGAATATCCCCAATCCTTCTCCTCAATACCAACCACTTCGCCCTGCCTAGTATATTTTCATAGACCACTAACTCACCTGGAAGTTTTACTTAATTAGCAAAAATCAAACACTAAATAACCGTCTCTGACTCCTTTGGTCATTTTTAACCTCTAATCACATGAAACTACCCAACAAACTCCTTTTCTACAAACTCCTACTAAGACCCAAATAGGGATATGGAATTTAACTTTGGGGCATTGCCAGCATTTTCACCATCAACCGCATCCAAAAAGTCCAGTTTAAAACTCTACAGATAATTACTAAAAGCCCTTTCTATATTTTAAACTACACTTTCTACTCTGAAGTCGAAATTTCATACGTATCCAAATTAGCAAAAATAGATTACCAACGTTTCAATAGCCACTTAGTTCGTCATAATATCCCCTTAATTTTTGCATCATTAACAACTGTCAATATGTCAGGCTATCCAGTCAAAAGACTAAAAAGACGTGTTGTGGCCAACTAACCTTACTAATTAATTTTATTATGCCGTAGTTTAGAAACTACAGTACTTCCATTAGGAAGCTTCTGCGCTCTATCAAATCTATAATTTTTATTTATTTACTTTTTATATTTATCCATTTATTTTTATCAATTGTTCATATTGTTCTGAATTCTAATACATTGAATAAAAAAAAAATTTAACTTTTAAGAGAAAAAAAATTTTTTCTATAAAATTATTAAAGTTTTTAAATTTACGTATTAATTTTTTTCCATTTAATGTATTTATGTATGTGTACCCGCAATTAAGTAAATTAAATAATATATTTCTATGAAATAAAAGTATCCAACTCACTGTAATTCATAAAATTATTTTACAGATCAAAAACCCATATCGATTAAATGTTTGTTAGTTTCATTGCAATTTGAACTATTAAAAGTTTACTGTATATCAGCGTGGAGGATATACTGTTTAAAAAAATATATATAGTCGTCTTCAGTTGAAACGATACAATATTATTCGACAACGTGAAAATACTCAACACGGTCAATAAAATTATTGATTGAATATGGAGACGGGGGGATATAAATAGTCAATTAATATAAAGAACACATCAGAAGAAATGTATATGATTGTGCAGTACAGAAGTTTCGGATTTGGATTTGATAAATCATCGAATTTCAATTAAAATCAGTATCCATTATATTTTGCTATTCGATGAAATATTAATCTGAACACTGGTTATTATTGTCCAACAATTCGTTCGAAAGAAAAAACATATTGTTTTAAAATCAATAGTATCGATGTACGCTTTACGAAATCACGAAATTCAATGAACGTTCGCGAACGATACACATTGGACCGATTTCGGGAGCATTCCGTCCGGCAAGTTTTCTCTGCTACTCGATAAGGGTTCGAGTTGGTCGAATCAATATTTGTATGCTTTTGAAGTGCTTGTTGACAAATTTACGAGGGCAAGTGCGTGTATAGAATTTCTTTGCTACCGCAGCCGACCGTAAAATCATTTTCAACCGGTGTCCTAAACAGTAACTCCTAAACCGTCCGGTAAAAAAAAAAAAAAATCGCTCGTGATCGGAATACAAATGATTTTTTTTTCTGATTTCTTCTTCCATCGAACCGGTTTTTCGTTTCGGTACTAATTTTTTTTAAAGACTTGATTTGCGCAAACATACGACCGTTTTCATTTTGTTTTGCGTTTTAACGCTGGCCGGTATTTCTTTTCCACCCACAATATTATAATAATTAAATGCAGTACCGTACCGATGCCATGATAACAGTAATATTTCAAGAAGACGATCGGAAAACGGATATTGTTACGATAAACTTTGGTTATATTTGTCTGCAAGTGAGCTGCTGACTAATTTCGTTTAAGATAAGCGTGTATTTAACCGCGAATCTAGACTATTTCGTACAGTATAAATTGTCTCGACCAAGTTTAAATTATAAAAAATTATCAAATAAGATTTTCTGTGGATAATATTCGCTTATATTGTGCTTTTAAAAGCACGGTTTTATACACGATTGAATTTATTAAAACAGCTATTTTAACAATCAAATATGATTTGAATACATTATATAAAAAAAAGTTTTAAAAACAAATACGGATGAAAATACAAATTAAAAGTTGCGTGACAAGATTTAAAGCGAAATTGAATTAAATTCCGACAACAAGGAACTATAATATATTTTTGTATTAATTATTGTAACTAATTGTATACGTGTTTGAATATAAAACTATTATTATTCATTCATTTTTCCTCAGTTCAATTTCTTTTACTGTAAAAAATATATGTTTTTAAATTTTACTTCTTTGGCATTTTAAAAATTACATTTTCCTTAAAAATATATTTCAATTATTTCACAAAGGATTGTTGAATATAACTGAAGTACATCGAAAATTATCCTTTTATTTAATTCGTTAATGAAAACTAAAAACACGTAATCGTTCACACGAAATAATTTAAATATTTACATATCATCGTTTTAATTACGGGGCGTTCTCGATGTATTGCCTTCGGACGAAATCGATATCCGCATTTAAATAGATATGAAATTTGGCAATCGCGAACCATCGACCACCGTGTCAGTATTAACACAATAGGCAACCCGAAAACAACAATACAATACGACCGTTGATTACAGGGTGAAATGCGCTATTCCCGAGGAATTCGACGTGTATTACCGAAACGCGTGAAATTCACCTACCTACGTTTTAATTAAACCGAAACATTTATAATCAACTGTGCCACCGCAAATCAACTCCTCGATATTCGGCGGCCAAATCTCTGGGTCCGTGAACAGTTTTTTTTTTTTTTGAGGGGAAAGGAAAAGAGTCGATCGAATTCGGTTTTCCCTTTCAAAAATTGGTTGGGGAGGTTTTTTTTACAGTATAATAACGTACAGAGTCAGATGTTCACGCAGTGAGGTTCCCTGCGTGTACGGGCAATCGGCAGTGTATTTGTATGAAACGAGCGATTTTCAAAGCGTATTATTGTAAATCTACTCAAATGTTAGTGTTTCGGAAATGAATATTTTACACATACCATCCGTTCAAAAACTTTCGCATCTCATTTCCAAAGTCTTGATCATTCCATTGCTATGTTTATAACATACGAGTACAAACACATAGATACGCCGTCTTATCATTAAAATTGGTCGCGTTTCCGTGGTCACATTCAGCTCAATAAAAACACATTTTCAAAAATGTTAAGAACAATTCACAATCGTTTTCTCATAGAGAGAACCTGTTTATTTCAAGTCAATGATTGGTCAAAACGATTACAGAAACGTTAAACGACTGCGTCCACGTAAACGCTACTCATCTTAACGATAAGCCAGCGAATTTACATCTATCATAAAATCATTGAGCATACTAGGACTCGAAAACGTTATTGAAACGAAATGAATCATGATTTGAAATTCAGATGAAAAATTATTTTTAATCCTACATCTTTGTGTACTATAGAATATTTTAATATAACATCATGACACTAGGGTTGAAATTGCAATACGTAATTGACAATCGTTTGACTCGACAATTTTTTGAATAAAAAAAAACTGGGCTTAGCGGGAGAAAATGCTGATTTTAAAAGAACAAGTAACTTTTCATACGAGGTTATTTACGTAAATTTATGTGGTGAAAATACGCGGACGTTAAATTTATCAAATATTCCGATAATTTTCGGTTTTGAAATTCAGAAAACGAAAGGAGCATTATTTTACCATATACAAAATATAACATTTGTAATTAATGTTATATACTTAGAACTAATATATCTAGTTGAAGCCGATGAAGTTTGTATTTCTAAAAAAATTAATAGAAACAAAATAATTAATATTGTTAATCTGTTTGATGTTTGTGTCAGATGACATACATAACATACATTAACCATTTATACATCTTTAAAAAATAATATTGGTAAGTAAAATAATGGAAAAGAGTTAACACTAATAAAAATCGTTTTTTTTGTATTTTGAACACTATTAAAAAACAAAAATAAGTAGTGGAAAAAAAATTCAATCAAAACATTCAAACGGATGTATCCAGCATACATTAATTATTAGTGATCATTAGTTATGATGTTTGTCAAGACATTAAAATTATTTTAAAAATAATATTATTCTGTGTAGTCATGATCGAAATCTGAAACTTATGAGTCTACGTATCAAATTTAAAAATATATTTCAATCAATTCTTTAGTATTATAATATTGATAATATTAAAACTAATAAAACAAAATTAAATCGTTGTATGAATGTAAAAGTCATCTAATTCAATTAATATTTTAAACTTATAATAAAATATGAAATCTAACGGTGCAGTAATTGTTTGATTAATTATAACTAATAAATACTTAAAGCTGAAGCGATAATTTGCTATAAATATTATAACGTACATTAAGCCCTGAACAATTCATAATCAGTTATCTACAGTTACTGTTGTAGACTTTTATTATTTTGTATAATCTGTATAAACTATATTAATAGCATAGAGTATTCATATCAATAAAAAATGTAACTAAAAATTGCTATGCGACTAGTAATCTAATGTTTATACAAATTAAAAAATATGTAATAATACAATACATTTTTAGAAACAAAATGTTGATAAATTTGCTATTGCATGGTTCAACAGGATTAATGTTGCGATTTTAAGTTTGTGAGGATATTTTTTAATCGAGATTCTAATACCATGCAAATAACTAATACTACATTTAATGAATATAAGTATTTAGGTACAATAAACTATTCTTCGTAATAAATTTATAGTTAGAACATTTAATATTGTATTCTTTTGTATTCAGCGAAAGGTTTTATTTCTAGATTTACAAAGGCAACAAAAGCAGATGCATATTAAAGTAAATGTTTGTTCTTGATAAAAATTTAAATTTTCTACTCGTACCAAATTATCATTTTGTTCTGTGTTGAACTTCAACCATTCGAAGGTTATAAAATTTGATGTTCAAGAAATGTTTTTTTGTGAATAAAATATGATAAATAGTTATGGTTTTCAGTTAAAAAATACAAATGATAATATGTATGCGTTGGCAATGATTATGACAAATATTTTAATTTGCTTTGTTTTCAAATCAAATACGAATAGTTTTCGTTTCAACATTGTTTTATTTAATTTTAATATCATGTAAGTTTTGGTATTTCTAATAATAATTTTTTTAAAAACGTACAAGCGATTGTGGTTTTATTATTCTTAATAAGTTCCATACACTGTATATAATGTGATATTAATATATGCAAATGTATTCAAGACAGCTGATTATTATTTTACTGGTTTAATTAAATTACCCGTGGTGGTATATCGTATCGGCCGAATCACATAAAACCACAATATATAATTGTACGCTGCAAATATTACAACAGATTTTTGGTAAATCAATTTTTTTTCTTCTAATTTTTGATGGCAATACGTTTTTAATTTTTACACACGGAAGGCACGGTACGCGACTCACTGCTATTTCAGTGTTTCACTTTATTGTTAACATTTTTCCCACAACATCGCTGCCGACCGGAAGCACCCGAACGTTATCATTATTTTAAAATGCATACATACATATATATATATATATATATATATACGAGTATATAAGAGTATTCATGGGTACCTTGGTCGCGACGTTTCAAACGGTGCGTGCCTACGAACAACTATGATTGTATTACGACGGTTTCGTCTTATTTCTCGATCCTCCCTCTCGTCCATCCTCTGCCATAAGGATAATCCGTAGCTCGCTCACACACACACACACACACACACACACACACACACACACACACACAC